>NC_135234.1:98918741-99121241 GCF_051348905.1 Ranitomeya variabilis
TAATTATTTTTGCATCGCTTTATTCTCAGGACTATAACTTTTTTATTTTTTTGCTGATCATGCTGTATTGCGGCTCGTTATTTGCGGGACAAGATGACGTTTTCAGCGGTACCATGGTTATTTATATCTGTCTTTTTGTTATTCCACTTTTTGTTCGGCGGTATGATAATAAAGCGTTGTTTTTTGCCTCGTTTTTTTTTTTTTTTTTCTTACGGTGTTTACTGAAGGGGTTAACTAGTGGGCCAGTTTTATAGGTCGGGTCGTTACGGACGCGGCGATACTAAATATGTGTACTTTTATTGTTTTGTTTTTTTTATTTAGATAAAGAAATGTATTTATGGGAATAATATTTTTTTTTTTTTTCATTATTTTGGAATATTTTTTTTTTTTTTTTTTTTTTTAGACATTTGGAAAAATTTTTTTTTACTTTTTTACTTTGCCCCAGGGGGGGACAATACAGATCGGTGATCTGCCAGTTTGCATAGCACTCTGACAGATCACCGATCTGAGAGAAGTGCAGGCTGCTTCACAGTGCCTGCTCTGAGCAGGCTTCTGTGAAGCCACCTCCCTCCCTGCAGGACCCGGATCCGCGGCCATCTTGGATCCGGGTCTGGAGCAGGCAGGGAGGGAGGTAAGACCCTCGCAGCAACGCGATCACATCGCGTTGCTGCGGGGGGCTCAGGGAAGCCCGCAGGGAGCCCCCTCCCTACGCGATGCTTCCCTGCACCGCCGGCACATCACGATCATGTTTGATCGCGGTGTGCCGGGGGTTAATGTGCCGTGGGCGGTCCGTGACCACTCCTGGCACATAGTGCCGGATGTCAGCTGCGATAGGCAGCTGACACCCGGCCGCGATCGGCCGCGCTCCCCCCGTGAGCGCCGCCGATCGCGCTGGACGTACTATCCCGTCGGTGGTCATACGGGCCCACCCCACCTCGACGGGATAGTACGTCCGATGTCAGGAAGGGGTTAAATGACCACCAATCAGAAGTTAACCAATCGACTGTCAAATTATTGCGCCGAGAGGTCAGTATAAACCTAATTTAAGTCATGTTGCAAGGCTTATTAAAGGGGATCTGTCAGCAGCTTTTTGCCATGTAATCTGAAGACAGCATGCTGTAAGGGTTAAAACACAAATTTCAGCAATGCCTCTCTTATCAAGCTCTGTGGTTTTCTTTACTTGCAATGATTGTTTTAGTACCAGGAGCTTATCATTGCTGGACTACAGCAGCCTGTATCTCCTGGTCCGACTCCACCCTCTTCTGTGATAAGCAGCTCACTGTCTATAGACATTGTATATACAGAGCCTGGAGTGGCAGCTGGACTCAGTGCCTACATCATGCTGCTCTCAGATGACATAGTAAAAACCTGCTGACAGATTCCCTTTAAAAGTTCGATATTGACTTTTAGGATTTCTATATCCAATAGTAGTCGCTAGAGCATAAGTCATCTTCCTCTCTGAAGTGGCTATTTGCACTACTAACACTAGCATACTCTAGCGGGGAGTATTGAGTTGGGAGACATTGTTCTATTATCTCCATGTTTACTGTAGCAGAATTGTAATTGTTGATCTCCATCGATCTTCCTTTATTATAATACGGATTTGTATCACATTTGAGCAAGTGACATCAGGGGAGAATTAAGGGAGAAATGCACAAATTAAGATATAGTAAAAGGATAATGGTCCAGCTAAGTAAAGAGTAATAGGGTGTTGCTTATTTAAAATGATAGAAACGTGAACTGTAGTATGAAAACACTTTTCATCGAAGAAACTTTACCTGTAATATTAAAATAAACGGCTTTGCCACAATTGTCACCCAGTCATGCGTCTAAGTAAATCATTGGTATCAAATGCATATTAAACATCCATATCTCCACAGGTAATAGAATGGCACTTTTGAGTTACTGTAATTAAAGGGAAGCTATAATCAGAAAAATAACCTTTTGTTTAAATCAGGTTTTTGTGTTACATGTATGTTATAAATGTTGGCAATGTATTTTTTTCATATTATGATCTCGATTAAAAAAAATGATATCATTGCAATTTTAATACTAGTGAGGGAACCTTTATTTTCTGCTGTATTGTAGCTATTTTTTCCTATCTAATCAGCAATATATTGCTAATATAAATTCCCTAAAAATCATCAATTTAGTAGTAAATTTTTTTTATATAAAGCTTTTGCTAATTAAATAAGCTGCAAGGATAAACTATAGTTATTTGACGCCTATAAAATCAGATCAGAAAGATAGCAGCGGCAGGACAATATTGTCCTATACAATCCTCCACCCAGTTTATTTGTGATTTCACAAAACCATTATTCCAAAAGGCTTGGAAATGGTATTATATGTGTAAAGTAGAGCAGAAATGAGTTGTGGATGTGTGATCACTAAATATGGACAGCCCATGAGCTGTCCATGGTGCTGAATTACCATGAACCTAGTATCAGTATTATCATTTTATATTGCTTTAAATAATGAAACATTTTGGAATAAGCACATAAAAACAGTCAAAAGGTAAAAAGAATGAAAACTGACCATAGTAGCTTACAAGCTGTAATAATATGGGGGCTGATACAAGAGGTAAGGGAATTAGAAAGCAGCTCAATCCTTCCCGAGTGGGCGATGTATCAGGTAAGCAATAGCGGGTAGAACAGAAGGAGATGATGGCATGATCAAAGAGTCTGCTAAGGGAATTACGAGGTGAGGTCAGGGGCAGCAGAGTATGTGTGAAGGTTTGTTTCTGGAAGTTGCTTAATTAAAAATCATAACCATTAGCAGAGCTTTGTAGGGTTACTCAATGGTCTTTGTAGGACAGGGTAAGAATTCCCAATGCCTGTGATAGTACATAACTTATAGTGTATTACTTAAATGATTTTTCTCTTTGAATTACCTTTCGTTATCAGTGATGTCATCCAGTCTGCATCTACCAATTAACTGGCATAACATCCAGTGACTAAAGTCTTAACAGACCTATCATTCACATAGGGTCCTGGGAAATAACATGGGAAGGACACTCTCTCTAATAGGGGGAGTCGCCATGGAAGATGGTACCTAGTCCTTGGTAAGTTGGGATGTTCTGTGCATGAATTAGGGGATAGAATGCTAATGAAAGTGCAAAGTTTAGAGCTGGGGTAGGGGGATACATCAGACTAAGGAATTTTGTGGGTGAATTAGGCTTTGGTATATTATAATATAAAAGTGATAAGATGTCATCAAGATGGGGTTGTCTCTATTGACTGGTCTGATGGGCCTCTTGTTTGACAACTTGGCATTTAATTTTACAGTGGGTAAAGATATCTTCTTGGCATTGAATGCCCCCAGCAGCACTATGTTATGCCATATCCTGCTTGGTGACTCAGGAGACCTGCCCAGAGAAGAAGATCGTATAGTTTCAATACATTTAGATGAATGCGTTTCTCAAATTAGTCTCCGCCTGAGGGCATCCAATAGTCTCACAAACATGAGTCAATCCTGTCCCAACCTACCATCACGACCCATTCAGTGTGTCTATTATGAGGTCCATTATTAAATATGTTGGCAGACCAAACACCTGCATTTGTAGGGTCATGGGAAACATGAACAAAAAAATCAGCCTGACTCAGACTGGCAAAAAATCTCTACTGTAAGGAAAAAAGTGCCAATGGCTTGTCTAGTGCAGAAGAAGAATTAATAACAAATCCTGAAAAGATGAGTGAGTTACCCTAAAGATCCTTCATAGGGACAAACATCAACACTATACTGGCATTACAACACAAAGGTTGTCATGATGCTTTGTACTCGGTGGATGGACCTCCTCAGTCTTACAGGCTTTTTACCATACTGTCTTTAAACATCAACTTGCAGGGGTCTGGCTCCAGTCAGATTGCTCTCTAGTCACTACTTCCCGGAGCCTTATCTATTATCAAGTAATGGCTTCTAAGCCATTTCCTTACTGCTCTCTGCGCAATCAGTCCAAGAGACTGGCGAGTAGTTTGTGGAGATGGATCATTTCAAGCATATGGAGTCACTTATGTCTAAAGATCAAGAAAGGTCCTTTAAAGCAGGGCTACATTTTTCTTCTTGGCCGACTACCATAGGAGCCAATGTTCTTTATGCTGATCTTTACTCTCAAGTGCCCCTCATTTCCCCCTTCTCACTTTATACCTGTTTTCTCCTTTTCTTCATTCTTTAATATTTACCTTCTATGTTTCGTGCATTATCTTTTTCCCAATACTTTTCTCTCCAGCCTATACTTCTTTGCTTTTAGTTAATTTGCCTGATAGATTGCACCTTCTGGTTGGACACATTTACCATGACTCATACGGAGCCACTAATGGGGTTGTCTGACATCTGTAAAATGCTGATATATATATGTCATGCACAAGATTGTTCTGTACATTTCTCGGAAAGCTTATGTTTATCTTTTTTTCTGCTATGTACTGTTATAAAATAGCTAATAAAAATAGGTTATGGAAAAATATAAGCGTTCAGATCTCCAGTTCTAGATCCTAGAGAAATACATCTTAAATATTTGTAAAAAGTCGAATAAAGCAAGAAAGGCAGGACAGCATTAAACAATTATACATTTTCTCACGTCAACCACAATACTGCTCAAGACAAGGGTTAAATAACATGCAGGATATCCCTTCTTTAGGAAGAAAACGATTAATAATGTAATGTTGACATTCAAGCTGTTCACTTCTTACCACACAGCGCAATTATGTGACTGCTGTCTTCATGAACAAATTTCCTCGTGACAGCCTCTTCCATTATCTGTTTCACCTGTAAACACATAACACAAACCATTCGTGAGGCTATGATACATTGCTTTATTTCTGCTTTCTGTAGAAGAAACACAAAAAATAGCCTCAGCTGGAGAAGAACCTCAGCCGTTCTTAGCTACCATATCTAGACATGGAAAAACTGTTGATTCCATCTTATCAAAACGTGGACAGTAACATGGACATTCTGTTACAGAACTTAATTTTAAAAAGGTTGTCCACTTCTTGGTCAACCCCTTCTAAATCAGCATGCCACTCTCTTCCTCTTCATGTCTGGTTCGTCAGGAGGCGGGGAGAGTGAAGCCAGCGCTTATTAGGCACAGAGGTTGCATGACATAACAATGCGACACGAGCCCAGAGATAGCAAGTGCCGATACCACTGGAACAGTGCCGGCACCAGAGGTAAGTATAGGTGTTGTTTGTTATTTTACTGGGGGCAAATATGCTGATTGAGATGGGGTTGTCCAAGAAGTGGACAACCCCTTTAAGTACCATACTCAGATTCCCCATTAATACCATACATGATAATACATAAGCACATGCAAATATCTTTAAATTGAATCAACAATTTTATTATGTCTGATACTACTTGTTCATTTATGGCCTACTGTTAGGATAAGCCATCAATATCTCATAAGTAGGGTTGCGACACCACACACCTCTGTTGATCAGAAGTTACCGGCAATGGTCGTACGTTCTCGCATGCTGCCGGAACACAGCAGATCTATCTAAACTATAGTGTCCACACTCGGATCCACCCACTATTCATTTGATCTAATATCTATTCATTCTGAGAACATCTGGCAGCCACCAGCAACACTGATCAGTAAGGTTACCAGGTGTTACATCCATATCGATCAGATATTGATGGACTACAAGGACTACTTAAAAATGCATTGCTATCCTCTTATAGGCTTCTCCTGCTTTGTGGGCCTCCACCATTTTCAGAGTGCTAGGATGCTGCTTAAAGGAACCAACGGCTGCAGTTTTTTGGCACAAGGTTAGAGGAGGCTGGGTTTTTATAAAGCTGGGAAATCACTTGGCCTTCTCGAATGATAGTGAACAAGCCATAACCCTAGCAGGCCAATTAAGGCCTGAAACCTTGGTCAAAATTATCTGAGTACACAAATCTCCAAGGGTGCATAAACTTTTCCATTTGCCTATTTTCCTTTTTATAATCTTTAAAATGTAAAAAATTACAATATTTTTTTTTTGCCTAAAATACAAAAGAAATCGGTCATGTTTAACTTTAGACCTTTTAGAGTTCATTTAATTTTCAACTTGCTTTAAGGATCAGAATAGAAATTTTCACCAGGGGTGCTCAAACTTTTACATGTCACTGTATATGATATAATATAGATTTATGATGGGGGTTTGTATAGCTTTAATCTTAATGGCTCTGTGTAGTGAACACTGTGAAGGAAAATATCCTGACCATAGAAATGTATTATGCTAATTATCGACTACAGGAACCTGACATATACTTTAGATCCAAAAATAACAGGAAACAAACTCAATATACTGTATAATTATATTATCTGACATGCCATTCAGCGTAATTACACCAGTCATCGTTGTGACATCAGAAGTGAACTGGATGACCTTGGAGTGCAGACACAGCCTCTTTCCGCTTTATACATTTGGCTTTAAAGAGGTTGATTAGTTATATTTATGAATAACAGATTACGCCTTTCTCCTTTGGTAAACAACACCCTAATTAGACTATCTCTTTATCTGTAGCATCAGATTAACCCCTTAGTGACGGAGCCAATTTGCAGCTTAATGACCGAGCCAATTTTTACAATCCTGACCACTGTCACTTTATGAAGTTATAACTCTGGAACATTTTAACGGATCCCGGTGATTCTGAGATTTTTTTTTCCATGACATATTGTACTTCATGTTAGTGGTAAAATTTCTTCGATATTACTTGCGTTTATTTATTTAAAAAAATGGAAATATGGCAAAAAAAGTTAAAATGTTGACATTTTCAAACTTTGAACTTTTATGCGCTTAAATCAGAGAGATGTGTCACACAAAATAGTTAATAAATAACATTTCCCACATGTTTACTTTACATCAGCACAATTTTGGAAACTAAAAATATTTTTTGTTAGGAAGTTATAAGGGTTAAAAGTTGACCAGCGATTTCTCATTTTTACAACAAAATTTACAAAACCAGTTTTTTAGGGACTCACATTTAAAGTCACTTTGAGGGGTGTACATGACAGAAAATACCCAAAAGTGACACCATTCTAAAAACTGCACCCCTCAAGGTGCTCAAAACCACATTCAAGAAGTTTATTAACCCTTCATCTGCTTCAAAGGAACTGAAGCAATGTGGAAGGAAAAATTAACATTTAACTTATTTTTTACAAACATTTTACTTCAGAACCAGATAGTTTTATCTTCACAAGTGTAAAAAGAGAAAATTAACCACAAAATTTGTTGTCAAATTTCTTCTGAATAGGTCGATACCCCATATGTGGGGGTAAACCACTGTTTGGGCGCACCGCAGAGCTTGGAAGAGAAGGAGCGCCATTTGACTTTTTCAATGCAGAATTGGCTGGAATTGAGATCTGACGCCATGTCGTATTTGGAGAGCCCCTGATGTGCCTAAACAGTCGAACCCCAGACAATTGACACCATTTTGGAAACTAGAGCCCTTAAGGAACTTATCTAGATGTGTGGTGAGCACTTTGTGCTTCACAGAAGCTTATAACATAGAGCCGTGAAAATAAAAAATCGTATTTTTTCCACAAAAATGAACTTTTACCCCCAAATGTTTATGTTTACAAGGGTAATAGAAGAAATTAGACCACTAAAATTGTTGTGCAATTTGTCCTGAGTACGCTGATACCCCATATGTGGGGGGTACACCACTGTTTGGGCACACGGCACAGCTCGGAAGGGAAGGAGCGCCATTTGACTTTTTCAATGCAGAATTGGCTGGAATTGAGATCGGACACCATGTCGCATTTGGAGAGTCCCTGATGTGCCTAAACAGTGGAGACTCCCACAAGTGTCACCATTTTGTAAAGTAAACCCCCCAAAGAACTTGTCTAGATGTGTGGTGAGCACTTTGAACCCCCAAGTGCTTCACAGAAGTTTATAACGTAGAGCCATGAAAATAAAAAAAAAATTTTTTCCTCAGAAATGATTTTTTTTAGCCCGCAATTCTTTATTTTCACAAGGGTAACAGGAGCAATTGGACCCCAAAAGCTGTTGTCCAGTTTGTCTTGAGTACACCGATATCCCATATGTGGGGAGGGGACCACTGTCTGGGCACACATCGGGGCTTGGAAGGGAAGTAGTGATGTTTTAAAATGCAGACTTTGATGGAATGGTCTGCTGGCGTCATGTTGCGTTTGCAGAGCCTCTGATGTATCTAAGGCCGGCGTCACACTAGGCGTAAGTAAATACAGTCTGTTTTTTAAGGCCGTAATACGCAGTAATTGTCCCAAAACACTGTTCCGTATTCAATGCGAGGATGCGATTTTTACGCACAAATTTATCCGTGTGTCATCCATATGGCATCCGTATGGCAATTTTTTCTCGCAGGCTTGCAAAATGGACATATCATGGATCCATCGGCTCAAATATTCTTAAAAACATATATACAGTCTATATATATATATATATATATATATATATATATATATATATATATATATATATATATATATATTTATGTCAGTGAGACACACACACATATATATATATATATATATATATATATATATATTTAATTCAGCGCTAGATAGCAGAAAAGCCGGTAATTCAATTGCCGGCTTTTGCTATCTCCTTCCCAAACCCGCCAGGGTTAATAATGGATGGGCGTCTTATTGACATCTCTCCATTATTAACCTGGCTTAATGTCACCTTACAATAGCAAGGTGACATTAACCCTTTATAACCCCATATCCCACAGCTACAGGGGAGTGGGAAGAGAGAGGCTAAGTGCCAGAATAGGCGCATCTTCCAAATGTGCCTTTTCTGGGGTGGCTGGGGCAGATGTTTTTAGCCGGGGGGGGGGGGGGGGGGGCAATAACCATGGTCTTCTCTAGGCTATTAATATCTTCCCTCAGTCACTGGCTTTCCCACTCTGGCGGAGAAAATTGCGCGGGAGCCCACGCCAATTTTTTCCGGGATTTAACCCTTTAATTTAATAGCTAGAGCCCCCAAGTTTTACACAAAGACACTTCTTACATTAGTAAAGAGGAATATGTAATAAAAGAATGGATATGAGATGGTGTACTGTATGTAAACCATATCTCATATCCTGTCGGGTTTGTGAAGGAGATAGGAAAAGCCAGCAATTGAATTACCGGCTTTTCTGCTATCTAGCGCTGTATGAAATATAAATATAAATATATATATATATATATATATATAAATATATAAATATATATATATATGTCTCACTGACATATATATATATATATATATATATATATATATATATATATATATACCTATTCTATGTGTAAACATTTATTCTACCTATTCTATTCTATTCTGTCAGTGTGATTTTACTGTACACTGCACTGAATTGCCGGCTTTTCTATAGAACATCGGTGCGTACTTCTCGCAAGTCACACGCATGGTCCGTGTGTAATCCGTAATTTTCTCGCCCCCATAGACTTTCATTGGCATATTTTTTGCGCAATACGCTGACAAACGCAGCATGCTGCGATTTTCTACGCTCGTAACATACCGTATATTACGGATGAGTAATATACGGCAGATAGGAGCTGCCCCATAGAGAATCATTGGACCGTGTGCAATGCGTATTTTCTGGACATATTTTCTGCGCTCATACGTCCGTAAAACTCGCTAGTGTGACGCCGGCCTAAACAGTAGAAACCCCCCATAATTGAACCCATTTTGGAAATTCGACCCTGCAAGGAACTTATCTAGATGTGTGATGAGCACCATGAACCCCCTAGTGCTTCACAGAAGTTTATAATGTAGACCCTTGAAAATAAAAAAAATCAAATTTTTTCCACAAAAATGATCTTTTCACCCCCAAAATTTTACTTTCACAAGGGTAACAAGAGAAATTGGACCATAAAAGTTGTTGTGCAATTTGTCCTGAGTACTCTGATACCCCATTTGTGGGGGGGGACCACTGGTTGGGCGCATGGCAGAGCTCGGAAGGGAAGGAGCGCCATTTTGGAATGCAGACTTTGATAGAATGGTCTGCGGGTGTCATGTTGCGTTTGCAGAGCCCCTGATGTGCCAGCAGTAGAAACCTCCCACAAGAGACCCCATTTTGGAAACTAGACCTACCAAGGAGTTTATTTAGATGTGTGGTGAGCACTTTGAACGCCCAAGTGCTTCATAGAACTTTATAACGTAGAGCCAGGAAAAAATTTAAAAAAATTCCACAAAAATGATTTTTTAGCCCCCAATTTTGTATTTTCCTAAGAGTAACACGAGAAATTCGACATCAAAATCTGTTGTCCAATTTGTCCTGACTATGCTGATGCTCCATATGTGGGGGTAAACCACTGTTTGGGCGCACAGCAGCACTCAGAAGGGAGCACCATTTGACTTTTTGAATGCAAAATTGGCTGGAATCAATGGTGGCGCCATGTCCATGTCGCGTTTGGAGACCCCCTGATTCTAACTCCAACCCTAACCCCAACACACCCTTAACCCTAATCCCAACCCTAACCATAACCCTAATCACAACCCTAACCCCAACACACCTCTAACCCTAACTATAACCCTAATTACAACCCTAACCCCAACACACCCCTAACCCTAATCCCAACCCTAACCATAGCCCTAACCACAAACCTAACCCTAATCCCAACCCTAACCCTAATCCCAACTCTAACCCTAATCCCAACCGTGAAAAGGTGCATCGACGGTCGTTAAGGGGTAAATGCCTAATGTCTATAAAAAGGGTGGAAGACCAAAATAATCACTAAGATTAACTTCACAGTACGTGATTTTATGGTGTTCTAGTCATGAATATAAAAAAATATCAATAAGATGGTTTCGATGAATGAGGGCCCACTATATATAGTAGAACCCAAAAACACTGAAATTGAGGGGATTGTACAATATGAACCTCACTCTGTAGGGTTTCAGCTTTCTGGTAGCCGCTTGGGTACACATTGGCACAGAGCTTTTATATTAAATAAGCATAAAGTTTATTGCACATCATAAACTTTACAGCTACAAAACAAAAACAACATTCCTCCAGTACAAGTGAATCACATAATCAGCCTTCCTTCAGGTACAATGAAACAAGGTAAACATAGCAGCCTCACCAATCTCAGTATTTCAGGCCTTAGCAGCTTCAGCAGTTTAAACGCATTCACCAAATACACTCCTGTTCAGCTTCAGCACAACTCTACACTGCTGAGCTATCCCAGCTGCTGTTATTAGGCCTGTAAGCCCTGGGCTGGATTATGCGAACGACTGTTTTCACCTAGACTCTTTTGGTTGCTCCTAAATCCCAGACTGAAAATGTAGTCAAATTAAAACTCTCCCACTAACCTAGTGTCACTGGTACAGACTTTACCTTATTGAGGCTAGCCACCTCCGTGACACATATCTGCCATCCAAAACCTTACCTCCTGCTTTCTTACACTACATAGAGGAATGTCTATGGTAGGAAATATCCCTAGTGCTGTGTTTCCCAGGTGTCTAATTCATCTATACAGCAGATGCATTGTCATGCTTCCAAACCTTGACTTACCTGCCATTTCAGGCTGTCTCTGAGCTAGTGAGTAGATAAAAGCTGCCATATTATTTTGCATAGTACACAGAAACATGATTTATTTCTTCTCTTCCGTTCACAATCAAGAATAAAGTAGACATGTGGCTACACTGAGCAGTGTGTCTGTGAATCCAGCTCTGGGATGAGATAAAACTATTATTGTGTATCTGCCAATCTGTCTCTCTCTGCATATACCCCCTGCTCCTCTCTCTAAACTTCAATAGGCAACTATAACTTGATCCCTCAGTGAACTGGCAATCCTTGTAATGATCAAGGCAGATGTTAGCTGTATTTGTCAGAAAATTATCAATTAAGGAGGCGGAAGGGAGAAGCGGCTCAAAAGTGAAGAAAAATATATTTCCCCGATAAGATATAATACAAGGTTTATTATATTTGCTTGTACTATTGATTTATACTAAGTTTATTAAGACTGACCATTTAGGTATTTTTGAGGCTCTCATTTCTGCACCTGTTTCAGTGCACTTCCCTCATGACAAAATACCAACACATTAAAATTAATTTTTTATATATTTTTTCCTTTAGGCACCAATTTGAAATGAATACTGTACATAGAAATAGCAGGTTGCATTTACACATGTCAGACTCCTTGTATTTGACTCTGTATCCAATCCTATGTTGTGAGAAGTCTTTGCCCATCTAACGGCTGATGACAGATGTCTGGGTAGCATCATATATTAAACATAAAATCCCAGGAGTCAATACAGAAATCATAGATTGATTTCCTGTCCTAGCTCCCTCCCCTGGCAGGCATGCAGGCACACTCATTAACCAATTATGTTTCCTGGCAACCATGGAAATAATCAATTTACAAGTTGACATTGTTATTAAGAAGGAGGGAAACCCTCTATTTGTGATCACAGCTATCGTGTGCAGTCAGAATATCTTCGGTTGGAGAGTAAAGGAATGAAATCAATCTCATGTGGCTCTTTATGGTCATACAATCATAAGAGATCATAGGTCTGTAAAAGAGAAAAGAAGGAGGGAAGGATGCAGAGAAAAAAAAGCCTTAACTCAATTGAATGCTAACGAAGATAAAAGCAAGACAGCTATAAACCAGTTGTCAGACTCATGAGTGTATGTATGAGAGCATGGATATAAGACGATGCTACTGATACAGGAGCCAAGGTGGAACAACACTGTTATCACTAATACTAGGGGATATTGGGAACCCACTGCCACTACCACGGGGGAAATGGCCGGATGGACCGTTTTTTCATTATTAGTTGGGGGGAACTACTGATATAAAAAACGAAAAGCAACGCCCTACTGCTACTATTCTTGGTAGATCAAGGGGATCCTTCTGCTATGTCTGATACTGGGAAATGGTGGTAGCCACTGGTTATCTGTAGCTGGCAGTTTATGGCTGTCATTATTATTGGCAGTCTATCATTGGTAGCTATTATTGGCGGTTGCTTTTCTGGAGACTGTGGTTGCTTTTTTAAAGAGGATCTGTGGCTGCTACTTTTTTTTTGAATGTCGGTGGTTCTGGATGTGTGACTACAATTTTATTAGGTAAGGCCGGTTCCAGAGATCTGCGAAACATGGACTGTACCGGAAGACCTAGCCCAACCGCCGAGTTTCCTGACCTGAGCTAACGGCTTCACAGGCATACATAAAGCTGTCAGCTCAGGTCAGTCGAACCGGCGGTCTACTGATGTTTCAGGGATGGGTCAATCAGGCCAAGGAATAGCAGAAGTACTAATTAAAGTAGTACCTGGCAATCAAAAGTGCTGACAGCTTCCTTCCCAATTCAGTAAGAACAGTGAATTAATGGGGTTATCCACTTATCTTTATCTTTTATAACCAAAATGTCACAATTAATCACCCTCGTCCATTATCAATCTGCTAACTTTGAGCACAGTTATCTTCACGCCATTTAGATATATTAGAGAGGTCTATAATGAATGTCTTCATTTGATTAGGCCACAGAGATTTATGGACCACCTGAACAAATGAAAACTCAATTTTTTTTTACAGACAACAAGGAGATGAACAGAGGCCATCATCAGGTGCTTCCATGTCTTCTACTATCATTGTCCTTATGTCATCCATTACAAGCATATGCTTGGTACATTAAAACAATAGTGGAAACCACTGAGCCACCCTGCGGTAGTCCTGTTATGATATATAATTTCCAGAAGCAGCAGAAAGAAATAACATTGTATGATCATTTAAAGGAGTTATCCAGGACTATTTACATTTTTTGCTACATGTTGTGCCTGGAGCAAATCTGTGCAAACACAGAGTGGTCACTGACTGCTCCTGACAGCGATTCAGCGGCATGCACTGAAGCTATTTCACCAGAGCAGCAGCTTCTCTTCTGCTCTGCTCAGTTGGGGCATGACTGTCTAACTACAGGAAGATGGCTGTCAGTCAGCATGATGATGACAGTCATGCCCCATCAACAGAGCGGCCCAGGAGAAGAAGAGCTGTTTTGTTGTTGTGGAGCAGCTGAATCGCCAGTAGAAGCTCTCGGTGACATTTCTGAGCCGGCGCCAGATAGAACAGGCAGGTAGTTGTCTCTGTTAGCAAGTACCTGCCTGTAAGTATTTACACCGACAGTAAAAAAAAATAAAATAAAATAGTCCTATACAACATAAAGGAAGATCTTTTTAGGCCACATTCAGTATTTGTTCAGTGTTTGACCTCAGTATTTGTAAGCCAAAACCAGGAGTGGATGATAAATACAGAAGTGGTGATGTCTTTCTATTATACTTTTCCTCTGATTGTTCCTGTTAGGGCTAGCGGAACGCACCGAGTAATGAGAGATAGATACTAGGTGCATTCGCAGCCCGGGGTCCACCGTGCAGAGATACCTGCTGCTAAGTAATGGCGGATGGACACTGAGCTCACACGTGGGTTAACATCACCCCGTGTGAAATGTAAGCGACCTCTGTTGCTTCACAGAGTCACGCTGTACACAGAAAACTATTACCCTAACTAGGGTTGTGCTTGCTCTGGAACTCTTCTGTGCTAACCGCACACATGAAGGAACCAGATGCTAAGCCAAGGTTAATTACCCCCACTGACGCTAGCTGCCTGTCTGAGTGTACAGCCCCAGAGCTAAACAGACTCTCACATATGACTGAGTGGTAGAGTATCCACTGGCAACAGCCAAACACAATTGATACTAACGCATGGTCATGCGGCCAAGCAAACCTTTTATAGTTGTAGCTTCTTCAGGACCTTCCTAGTGGACCAATAGGAGCTACAACAGGACCTGAGCATGTGACCCCCGACCTCCAATGAGAGGTCTTCCCTTGGGCATGCTCAGAAGGAGAAAAGCAGGACTTAGTCCTAGAAGCGTCTGCTCGCCGCTGACCAGTACTGGCTACAATGGCTTACAAATACTGGTGTAAAATACTGAACAAATACTGAGCGTATGATCATAGCCTTAAAGGGAACCTGTCACCCCCAAAATCGAAGGTGAGCTAAGCCCACCAGCATCAGGGACTTATCTACAGCAGTCTGGAATGCTGTAGATAAGCCTCCGATGTATCCTGAAAGATGAGAATAAGAGGTTAGATTATACTCACCCAGGGGCGGTTCCGCTGCGATCCGGGTCCGATAGGCGTCGCGGTCGGGTCCAGGGCCTCCCATCTTCTTTTTCAAATAATTTTTATTAACAATTTAAAAAAAACAAAAAAAACAAACCAATATAGTGCATTTGTAATATATTAGTATGCATCTACCTTAAAGAAAAAAGAAAATATGGCTGGGAAAAAGGGAAACGGGAAAGCCTCCCATCTTCTTACGATGACATCCTCTTCTTGTCTTCACGCTGCGGCTCCGGCTACGCCGTACTCTGTCTGTCCTGTTGAGGGCAGAGCAAAGAACTGCAGTGCGCAGGCGCCGGGTCTCTCTGACCTTTCCGGGTGACATGTTCCCGTTAAAGTAGGAAACTGAGCCATAATACAGAAGAGATTACACTCATCACCCTCACCCTAAATCTCTACACTCATATTTAATTGTTTTCCATTTAGAGCATTTTCCAAATATGTCAAGCTCACTAACATAGTGACCGACTGTACAGAAGAACAGAAACCTCCTATGTGTATAATGTATGTTTGTGCTGCTCATTCATATATAAAGCTTTGGTGGATGATGGACATTTACGGTCTTGTTTGCCATGTTTCAGTTAGATTTTACTCCATATTGTACTTCCATTTTACTGAGATTTTTTCGGCTCTGTGAGTTTGCTAATCTTTTCTTTCACACCTGCAGAAAGCTGTCATTATTCATGTGTGAGATAGTTCTCATTTTTATAACCTTATTTTTTCACTCCAATGCAATATTTAGAAATGTTTTTCTTTCTTCTCTAAATGGTTTTCAATTTTAGACTTGGCCACCTTGTGGAATTTACAAGCTTATAGTGTATTAAAGCCATTTGTAATGACAATACATCAGGCTTAGTTCACATCTGTGATGGAGGCTGCATGGAAACCCCATCATTGTTACTGGAACAATCAGAGCAGTATATAGTGTTATTTTTTCAACAATAACGACAAACACCATGATGGAAACCTTACAAACCCCATTAAAATCTAATGGGGGCTGTATGGCGCCAACAGTGTTTGTCACATGACAGATCCATTTCTGCCATGAATTCCAGTTTCCTGCTCCCAATACAGAACAGAATAATAGAATCCATAATGCTGATGTGACCCCTGTATCATTTGCCACTTTGCGTAATGGCAAAGTTTTTAATTTGAAGAAGGTTGTCTACTTTTCAGTAATCTCATTTTATTCACATGTTTAGTTACAAAAGGGGGATTTTATAGGTTTCTCCAGTCTCATCAATGGAAGACTATTGGATTCCAAGTATGAACAATAGGCTCAATTATCTTCCCCAAATTTCTGTGGATCATTCTTATGCATCAATATCAACTTTGCCTCATTTGGTTTTTCTACAATATAAACACATTTAAATTGTGCTATGAACTAATTTTTCTCTATTTCAGTTACTGTCTTGATAAAAACTTAGCACCTTACCAATGCCCTACGTTCAAACTTGCTTCCAAAGTATTGCACTACCTAAGGAATGCAAACATGATCAATCTGATACTTAAGAGGAACGTTTAGGGCATGAAAATTCTGGAGGAGTACCGTAATTCGACAGAAGAAGAGTAGATTGTTAGCACAGACTGATAACGGGAGTAGTGAGGTAACATTCTAGGTGCATTATAAAGAACCTGTCATCAGGTCATAAGTGGCTAGTGTTTGCTCTCATTTTATTTATTCCTGTAGCTTCCCGACTACGCTGTTTGTCTTTTTTTTTCTTTAAAACCAACTATATGATTCAACATGACAATGTCAGGCCACGTGTTGCCATGGCTGCTGCGTGACCTACATGTGCTACCATGGTCTGAAGTATCTCCAGACATGTCTCCCATCAAGCACATCTGGGATGTCATTAGTCGGCAAAGGGAGCTGCCAGCAGCGGATCTTGATGATTTGTGTGCCCAACTGTATTCTGCAAGGCAAAATATTGCTCACACAACCATTGATAACCTCACTGATAACAAGCCAAGGAATGTACAGGGATTCCTGCACATGGTGTTCATAATCAATACCGAATAAATCGAGATGTTTTGAACATTTTGTTCCATTTTTTCATCAATTGCATATTATTAACATGTCTATCGACCCTGTAATTTCCTTAATTCCACAGCTTTTCCTTCTTGGTGTTGCAATTTTAATGTTGAAGAGAGTATCCACTGTGCATGGAGCTTGTATTTGGCTGATAGGAAAAGTTGAGACAGCCTAGATTCAAGCTCGTTTTGCTTATATGGTTTAAAAGAGTGTTTACATAGGGAGTGTTCTTTTGGATTATTGTTGCCCCTGTAATTAATGGATCTCTGTTACTCCAAATCAAATTGGAATTTTTTTATTGTTATTTGGAATAGAAATTCCAATGGAAACATCCATCGGCGGTATCAACCTGGAATGTGATCACACGTGAAGAGATCTCCTTGATTCACTTGGTCTGTTCTCCTGATAGTGTTGTGTAGTACCCGCGTATGTGCCTGCACAATGCCTGTACCTACCGTAATACTGCGAGAGAACAGTAACATGTAGAGCGTGGTGCAGTGTCTGCCTACACACAGGCAGTAAGGATGCCTGGTGCATGACAAAATAGTTGAAGAGAAGATGGCAGGATAACATCCAGCGGTATTTTTATCGGGTAATACAATACTGCTGCCCTTATTC
Source organism: Ranitomeya variabilis (assembly GCF_051348905.1). Classification (NCBI taxonomy): domain Eukaryota; kingdom Metazoa; phylum Chordata; class Amphibia; order Anura; family Dendrobatidae; genus Ranitomeya; species Ranitomeya variabilis. Next base: position 98,936,469 of record NC_135234.1, read on the forward strand.
AAACTGTTTGGATCTGAAACATCGCTGGGTACTTGTATACTGCCCAACATAAGACTACAAATTCTATAGACAAGTTAATTTTGGCATGCTTGGGACAAGCATAAGGAATAATGAGCAGACTCAACCTGGCTGGTATTTGCCTTGAGGACTAATGTATGGGTACCACTAAATATGAGATGTCATGATAGGACACACAGCTTTGAAGCACCCCTGTATGGTCCTGCAGAAGAGTTGGACACCTGGTATTCTTTATTCTCCCATCGGAGAAGATCACTTAAAGTCACCACTCTCTTGATCCAGGCCATCTGGCGCGCTGTAACTGCACACTACTTGGTACAGCTGCCATAGCAACCATACCAAGCTGAAAGACTATCATGCAGACGTTCAATTCTAAGTCATAGTCCCAGCATAGTTGTCAAGGCAACTGATCTGGATGAACTGGCACCGTGCCAGATGGTTAAAACGTGCAATAAAATGAAATAATCGGTATGCATTAAACATAACTTGCCTGTTCCCTCAAACCTCCAAAACTGCTACTATTAAGCTACATAGCGTTAGTCCCCGATTTCTAGCATATCCTTGATACCTCAGCCATAAAAAAAAAGTTTGCCCCAGGTGCTTGGAATGTGCTAACGACTTTGCTCAAGTCTGACGTGACTAAACACAGAACAATCTGACCTCAGACTCTGTAATCATGGCTCCATGGCAAAGATTGATGGCCCATTCACTTCAGGTGCTGATAAGATGACTTTGATTGAGGTAGCCATCAATCGCACCCAATAGAGTGTGATTACACCATCTGGGGCTGGACTGTTCTGGCTAAAGTGACGTCCTGCAGGAATAGAGAAAAACCATCAGAGTATACTACGTAACGAACTAAAAGATTTTTTGCATGCTTATTTGGGACATCAAGAACATGGAACGGACCACATAATGTAGTGGTGCACTTTGGGACAATTTGCTTAATTTACAAGCATTTGTATAACTAATTTAGAAGATCCACTGCCCAGACTATCCACTACAGCTGTAGAAGGGACTCAATGTAAGAAACAGACAGCATGAACGTTCCTTAATTAAGACCTATGCATGATTTTTTTTTTCTGTACAGCACTTTAAAGTTGCCTCCAGGCCAGAATCCAAAAAAGTGATGTCCAAAGACACAAACCTTGTTAATGGGGGTTTCCTACTTCCTTTAACTTACTATATGGCTCTAGTGTGCTAAACAAATAAGCAATAGCATATACTCACCTATTGATCCCCTGACACTCTTCTATCTCATTGGCCATGTCCCCTCTCCCCATTGAAACACATTAACACTCAAGTGAGGTGGAATGTTCATGTATGTGAAGACGGGATATGTTAGATGGAAGTCGGATAGTTGTCAGCTGAACAAGCTTTTGGCCAAGAGCTATCCTGTTTGGGCATCTTATATCTGTATTGGTACAAAATCCAGCATGTGTCTTTAGTACGTAGCCTTAAAAGACAGCATGAATTAGAGACTGGCTACACAACTGCACCGTCAGGTATGTTATTCTGTGAAATGCTACAGCATTCAAGTAAAAACAGAGTTTAAACATCTGTCTGGCATTTCTCAGCACCACTACAGGTGATTTACATGGAAAAGACTTGCCAATCACCTGGGAGCGGTGCTGAACAACAACATCTCTAACTATGGTCATCTGTCAGATTTTTAAAATATGTTTTCCCTGAAACATCAGGGCATTTCTGAGATTTGGTTTGGTAAAAAAAAAAAAAAAAAAAAGCCACAACTTCCCATTTTTAGTTAAGCTGACACAATGTTAATGGTTAATTGAGAATTAGCCAGGAAAGATTGGCATAAAATAAACTAAAATATAGCATAATATTATGTGATAAGTTTTACTGTACTCTATTTCCACTAATCTATATTGTCACAAAACATGTTTGTATTATACTTATGATGTTTGCTTTACTTTGTGAATCTCAAAAAAAAATTACAGCTATAAAATATATACATGCAGCAGTGTTCAAAATAATAGCACTGTGTCCAAAAACATGAGTTATTCACAACATCTTTATACTAGTTTTTATTTCCAGCATTGGGGACTTTGCACACTGTTTTCTAATTCAAAACATGAAGAGAAATGTGTAGAATTCTTAACAACTTTCCAGAAAATAGCAAAAAATGAACATTGGGCTGTTGTAAAAATATCAGTACCTGCATTTGTCTTTACAAACTCACAATATGTATTATTTTTTTATGACAATTTAGCATTCCTGTGAATCAGTGAATCACTAACCTAATATTTAGTTGTACACCTACCAGTTTTTTAGAACTACTTCATATATGTGTTGCATAGAGTCAACCAACTTCTGGCACCTGGCACCGGTTATTCCAGACCAGGATGCTCGGACTACCATTCCAAAATTTTTTGGCATTTGTTGACTTTGCCTCAGAAACAGCATTTTTTATGACACAGGTGTTCTATCAGATTAAGGTCCAGGGATTGGACTGGCCACTCCATAACCTTATGTCACGGGTGTGTCAGAGGCTGCAGACAGTCGCACTGCATCTGGCTGCAGAAGGTCTCTGCGCTTGGCTTTGCAGACACCTTCCTAATCCTTCTGACTCTTGGATCCAGTGGCAACCTTCCCTGGCTCTAATTGACACACCTTTTCTGCGTGTTTATAGACTTCCTTTCTGCTTCTGGGAATCGCCAGTGATATTTTCATTTTCCCCTGTTGAGGCTTGGAGCTATAGCATTGGATACTTTCTCTTTGGTACTGTTGGAGGTCGTCTGTGTTTCCTCTCTGAGTCTACTCAAGATAAGCATTCCCCTTGTTTGTCTATCTAAGTTGTTTTTAGTTGTAGTGTGGATAGAGTAGTGTCACCCTGTCCTTCCCTAAGAGGGGCTTATTGCCAGGGTCAGGCAGGGATTAGGTTCCTGCTCAGTGATAGGTGCAGAACCTATAAAGGGACGTTTTGGGCAGACAGGGTGACTTTAGATCTGCCTAGCGGTCTCCACTCCCCCCTTCCCTAGTGTTTAACTCCCTTCCTCTCATCCCTTCGTGTTGCCCTTAGTCTTCCCACACTGTGCGTGACACCTCAATTCTGTTGGACTGGAACCAAGATTTTGCTCGTTTACGGGTGTGTTTCTGTAGGATCATTGTCTTGTTGAAACACCCATTTCAAGAGCATATCCTCTTCAGCGTAAGGCAACATGACCTCTTAAGGTGTTTTAATATATTCAAACTTGTCCATGATCCCTAGTATGCGGTAAATAGATTCAGCACCATAGTAAGAGAATAATGCTCATATGATGCTGGCACCACCATGCTTCACTGTCTTCAGAGTGTACTGTGGCTTGAATGCAGAGTTTGGGGGTTGTCTGATGAATTGTCTGCGGCTCTTGGACCCAAAAAGAACAATTTTACTTTCATCAGTCCAACAAAATGTTTCTGCTTTTCTCTTCAGTTTGTTCTTTGGGACTTTGTGAGGACTTCTTGCTAAGAGATTAGCTTCACACAGGCATCTTCTAACTGTCATGGTACTCACCGGTAACTTGAGAATGTCTTTCATCATCATGGAACTGATCATTGGCTGAGCCTTAGCCATTCTGGCTATTCTTCCATCCATTCGAACGGTAGACTTTAGTGATGAATGAGTGTGCTCGTTACTCGGGTTTCTCCAAGCATGCTCGGGTGGTCTCTGAGTATTTCAGCGTGCTCGGAGATTTAGTTTATGTCGATGCAGCTGCATGATTTGCGGCCGCTAGACAGCTTGAATACATGTGGGGATTGCCTGTTTGTTAAGCAACCCCCACATGTATTCAAGTTGTCTAGCAGCTGCAAATACTCGGAGACCACCCGAGCATGCTCGGAGAAATCCGAGTAACGAGTATATTCGCTCATCACTAGTAGTCTTCCATTTTCTTCCACGCCTCTCTGGTTTGGTTTTCAATTCAAGGACCCGTAGAAGCGCCTTTGTGCGAAACGGCCGTCGTCTGTCTCGTCTCTGCACGCTCCCGCTCCTCTCGTATGCCCTAACCTAAGCCGCACCATATCCCAATGGATTCTGATGTTGAATAAAGGACATTCACGTAAATGAAGTTTTTGGGTGAGTGCTGCATTTCTTTCCTCTCTCTTGTTATATGTGGATTAGTTTCTTGACATGCAAAGCACCTCCCTATCTTCTGTGGAAATCAAGTCCGTCTAGTCTTCAGGAACCACACCTGTAGTTCTGTCAATGCATAATAGCTCGTTCAGTGACGGTCAACTCCTCTCCTTTTGTTGGAAATTTTCCATTTTAAAGCATTGGACATTGTTTTAGCTGAACAGCCATCATTGTCTGCACTTCTTTATAAGTTTTACCCTCTCCAATCAACTTTTTAATGAAAGTATGCTGTTCTTCTGAACAATGTCTTGAACGACCCATATTTCTCAGGCTTTCAAGGAGAAATGCTTGTACATGTCCTGGCTTCACCCTTAAATAAGGGCCACCTGATTCACACCTGGTTCTTCACAGAATGATTGACCTCACTAATTGAACCACATACTGCTATTATTTTGAACACACCCTCTTTCAATTAATTATTCTAATACACGGACTCAAAAACCTGGCGATCATGAATGCGGATTCTGTTGGTTTTCTTAGAATCTACTGGACCAACTGGTAAATTATTTGACATGTGGTTATATCATTTGCAGTTAATAGCCTCTGTGTCTGTACTGCTACATACTTAGGCTGTTAACTGGTTCATGCAGCTTTACATGAACACCCGAGCCTTACACTATGGCTGGTCTAAATAACTAAAGCAATTGTTACCATCCACCTCTCGTGTCTCCCCTTTTCCTCATAGTTTGTAAGCTCGCGAGCAGGGCCCTCATTCCTCCTGGTATCTGTTTTGAACTGTGATTTCTGTTATGCTGTAATGTCTTTTGTCTGTACAAGTCCCCTCTATAAGTTGTAAAGCGCTTCGGAATATGTTGGCGCTATATAAATAAAATTATTATTATTATTATTATTTATACCAAAAACAGTGATTAATCTGGTTAGTTATAATGGACTGCTATTCATTTGAACACTCCTGTATATTAGTATACTAGAGTAGCTACTCCTTTCTGTGGTCTACCATAACATGACAATACTTTCAAAGCTCCTTTATGTTCTATGCACTTTGTCCTTTAGGGTCCACTCAAATTTTATATGCCGCCTACAAAAGCGTCGTATCCCTCACATTCCTCTCTACACCCTGACATCAAATAAGCGAGATGGTGGTCCCGAAGTCAGAAAATTCTCATGTTACTATCATGTAGCAATCATAGCACAATTCTCTACACTGCACTTTTCCACTTAAATAACTATTGCTTTTCTTAGAAATTCCTAATATATCTACTGCTCCATTATTTTAGGTTATGGAATGTCGCTAAACTCACAGACAAACTTATATCTTCCAATCTTTCACTTCAATCTCTCTGGCACAATATGGCTTTCCCTCCCAATGCAGACACAAACCGTGAGTAGGGTTGAGCGAAACGGATCGGACATTTTCAAAAATCGCCGACTTTCAGCAAAGTCGGGTTTCATGAAACCCGACCCGATCCCACTGTGGGATCGGCCATGCGGTCGGCGATCTTCGCGCCAAAGTCGCGTTTTATATGACGCTTTCCCCGCCATATTTCAGCCAATGAAGGAGTGTGGAGAGAGAGAGAGAGAGAGACTTTGCTCCCCCACTGACTCACATTGGGTTTCGTGTTTCAGTCGATCCGACTTTGCGCGATAATCAGACGATTTGACTAGACTCGACTTTTGACAAAGTCGGGTTTCGCAAAACCCGACTCGATCCTAAAAAAGTTAAAGTCGCTCAACCCTAACCGCGAGGCTTCTTTTTGATGGTGGCTTTCTCTTTTCCTTATTTTCAGGACTGTTTTCTTGAAGTTCTGAAAATAAAATATTGAATTCTTCCTTCAGTGCACTTCAGGTATATGTATATAAAACACTGGTTGGTGGATTACCTGGCTGGTTTTGAACCCTTATACATTCTTACATCATTTGAACATATTTGTCAATGATCTTCACATTTCAGAAGTCTAATCTCCATCATCTTTTCTTTATTGAGCAGCATTACCCCATACACAACTATGAAAATAAATGGAAGATGGAATGGATCCGTTTAGCATGCGAGACAGAGCACCCTGGAACGAAGCGTGGACACTATTTCTGGCTCTATAAACGCTAATGCAGTGCAGTCTGCATCTAAAGCCCTCATATGCTGGTACATTACATAATTCAATGCCCTCATCTCAAATACCTGCCTCATCTCTTCCCATTTCTCCTCCTCTCCCTGTCCTTGATTTTAATATTATTCTCTATTAATATTATCCCCTCTTTATCAAGGTTGAAAAACACCTAGAACCGTCAATTTGAACCTTTCTCCACCAGTTGTTCATTCTCTATTGCTAGATTATTTCTAGTTCACAATACCTTTTGTTGTAAGAAAGTATCCAGACCTTTATTAAAAGCTGTTATAGTTTCGGCCATTACGTCCACTTGTGGTCGGCACTCCACAATATGACTGCTCTAGCCATAAAGAACACTTTCCTAGTTAGCTGATGGAATCACCTTTCCTTCACCCGTAATGAGTGTCCCTGGTCCTTTGTAAGGTCTTTGCAAGGAATAAGTTATGTGCCAGTCCTTTGAATTGACCACACTGTATTTATGCAAATAAATGAGAACCATATTCCATATCTTTTGTTATTTTCCATTACTGTAATGACTTCAAGGACACCTGACATATTGAAAATGGTATCTGATCCACAGACAGGATATTACAGAGTAATATACATTTATGTGGGAAGTTTCAGTCAATTATTCAATGATTGACAGTCTTCCATGTATGTCCGTGAATGCAGAGATAGCTGTCAATCACTAGTAGGACCACCCACTGGACTCCTGCATAAAAACATCAAGGATTTCAATGAATAAAATACAAATTAATTTGAATCTTTCCCAACAAACTTATATATCATTCCGCTCAACATCTCATATTCTACATCATGCTGTCCACCAATCGGACTTCATGTACAATGCTACAGGATCCCTTTAAGAAAGAGTGAGGCACTGAGGGGGATCATATACGAGGGTCATTACGTGTCCCCCGGGATGTGCAAGAAAACATACTGAAGCTATTTTACCAAGTGAGATTTAGAAAACCTGGCATGGGCTTTTACTTTTGGAGAGATCTGTAGGACGGTAGTGGGACAGATCTCTCCTTCCACTTCGGGACTGGCCGATGTCCATGATTCCCATTTCAAGTTTCAGTTAAGGTTTGGGTGTATCAATATTTGTTTTTTTTTTTGCAAGCTTCAGAGTAGGAGCTCTGTATATGTCATGTCTGTGTGAGACTGAACACAGACTAGTGCCAGAGAGAACAAAGCCACTGCAACCCTCACCAGTTACATGGTGGTGCAGTCGCCCACGGCAGCTGATTGATACGGACGATCCGGCTGCGAATCGGAGGATAAAGTTTGAGTTTATTTTTGTAAGTTGCCAAAATAAAGACATTTGAGTTAAACTATTTTGGGTCACTGCCTCATTACCGCATTGTTGTGAAAGCCGCTGCCTTACAGTAGCGTTTGGTTTATTCTGCATTTATAGTTTTTTCGTTTGCAAAGTTTACTGAAGCTGTATACCAAACTTCAAATTTGGATATATTGTTAAATTGTACAACCCCTTCTTAAATGCCTGAGTCCTTGAGTAACCGCTGGCACTGGCGCTCGCATGATATTATTACGTCACGTGAATGCAGCAATCAGCATCCACTTGCCAGCTGGAACCTTTGCTATTTTGGCAAAGAGGACACCCGTTCTGAAGGAATATTGATGAGCAGCAGCTGATCAGAGACTGGTGATTGGCTGCAGCACTCATGTGACATAACATTGTCATATGAGCACTATGAGGCACGGTCTTGATATCGCTGGAACACCTCCACTCCTTTTTCTTATTTTATTCTAGGAACACTGGTACTTAAGGAGTTCTCTAACAGATAACCTCTTTAATGAAATATTTGAAAGAGAATAATATACTATAGACTAAGTGCTTATAGCTGGATACTTCTGTATTTTTCAAAACTGCTACAATTTCAGATCAGAAAAATACTCTAATTGAAGTCTCTGTTCTAAACATATAACACAATCTACTTTTTTTTTTATAAAGCATGGACTATTCATTTGTTTTGTCCTTTTATGAACAATACCATGTCACAGTAAGAAAAAAAAAACATGATGCCTAAAGCTGACAAATATACAAGACTGCTTTTAGGAAAGGACAGGAACAGATACAGATGTAAATACTTCTATTTCGTCACTGAATCCGGTGAAAATGACTTACGACAAGAGGAGCAGAGTCACATCCCCTCATTTTGTCATCTTCTATAAATCACAGCAGGAGAAGACTACTTGGGATGATCCATGAGGACCGACGTCAAGAGGACAAGTTGTGAAACTAATCCAGACAGTCACTTTTAACAGAGGCAATGTAATAAGTGAATCACAGATCAAAATGGTTTCCCATGACTCATCTGAAACAATTTAACTACAAGATAATACTCACAACCAAGCATTCATATTTTTCTTAAAAATGCCTCAGGGATGTTTTACAGATGAGCCAAATAGATACGACAGGAAAAAGTCACAAACAAATCTAACACATATAAAGATCTTTGAAGTTTTTAAAAGCAGCCAATACAATGTAATACAAATTTAAAAAAACTGACCATCACATTCAAACATAGACTAGGTGTGAACAGGTGCTTACCTAGAGTCACCAACTCATATACAATCAAATAACCAAGGCAGCACTCTGTAGCACCGTAGCTTGCAAACATGAAATATAAAAATTGAACTGCATTACTGCACTAGAAATATGAAAAATTGAGAATACTTAGAGCATAAATTGGCCAATTCATGTGTACCTGGAAGCCACGTTAAGGCGAATCTCTTTTCCAGGACCTAACAATGCCAATCCTCTCTTAGACTAAAGACGTCATCTGTATGGGAACCTGGTTGAAGACTTTAGTCTAAGAGATTTGGCATTGTTAGGTCCTTGGAAAAGAGAATCGCCTTAACATGGCTTCCAGATACACATGAATTGGCCAATTTATGTGCTAAATTTTTCATATTTCTAGTGCAGTAATGCAATTAAATTTTCATATTTCATGTTTGCAAGCTATGGTGCTACAGAGTGCTGCCTTGTTTATTTGAGTACAATGTAACAGACATAATCAAGTAGAGTTGTCGCGCATCTGTAATCTGTAGTTCCAAGATGGAAGCTTTGAGAAACGCGTTTTACCCTACAGTCCAAACTGCATTGTTGGCATTGGTTCTACCAAAATCAGCGGTGGGGACCTCTTTTAGACTTTCTAAAAGCATTTTCCATTCTGAGACAGCAGTGTGTCCATTTTGTTAAGCAGAAAACAGCGCTCCAGAAGTGAGGAGAAGAAGGCAGCATGAAGGGGAAACCAAATATGTTGACTATGCTGCAAAAGTCCTATATTTGCTACAGTCTTCAGTTTCAACTAGAGCAGGAGCGGAGGAACCTCCAACCTTCGAGCTGTAAACTATGTTAGGGTACCGTCACACATTGAAATTTCCATCGCTACGACGTTACGATTCGTGACGTTCTAGCGATATCGTTACGATATCGCTGTGTCTGACACGCTACTGCGATCAGACACCCTGCTGAGAATCGTACGTCGTAGCAGATCGTTTGGAACTTTCTTTCGTCGCTTGATCGTTGTGTGTGACAGCGATCCAGCGATGTCTTCGCTTGTAACCAGGGTAAACATCGGGTAACTAAGCGCAGGGCCGCGCTTAGTAACCCGATGTTTACCCTGGTTACAAGCGTAAACGTAAAAAAACAAACCGTACATACTCACCCGTCGGTGTCCTTCAGGTCCCTTGCCGTCTGCTTCCTGCTCTGAGTGCCGGCCGGAAAGTGAGAGCAGAGCGCAGCGGTGATTATACGACGCTGATTATATGATTATACGACGCTGCGACGTCACGAATCGTGCCGTCGCCGCGATGAAAATTTCAATGTGTGACGGTACCCTTACTTCCTCCAGCCCCCAGGCAGAATCCCGATGATCGCAGTGCTTGAGCCACTGGCCACATTTTGCTGGTCCTTTGATTTTACTTTAGACAGTGAGTTCATGCATGCTGCCTTCACTTCTGAACAATGCAAGGATAGATTACGTCCAGATGCTGGGGAGTGCCAGGACATCCTTTGTAGGAGAAGCTGGCACGCTCTGTGCTCCCATCCTGCTGCTATTATGAAGGGCGCAGTCGCAGTGCCTCATGTGATGTATCAGCAGCAGAGTCAGCCTATCTCATGCAATGTATATACAGCGGCATGTAAAAGTTTGGGCACCCCTGGCCAAAATTACTGATATCGTGAACAGTTAAGTAACTTGAAGATTTGAAGATGTGATTATCTCTAAAAGACCTAAAGTTAAAGATGACACATTTCCTTTATATTTTAGACCAAATATATATATATATATATATATGTGTGTGTGTGTGTGTGTGTGTGTGTGTGTGTGTGTGTGTGTGTGTGTGTATATATATATATATATACAGTACACACTGCTCAAAAAAAATAAAGGGAACACTAAAATCCTACATCCTAGATATCACTGAATGAAATATTTCAGTTGTAACTCTTTATTCATTACATAGTGGAATGTGTTGAGAACAATAAAACCTAAAAATTATCAACGTAAATCACAACTAACATCCCACAGAGGTCTGGAGTTGGAATGATGCTCAACATCAAAGTGGAAAATGAAGTTACAGGCTGATCCAACTTCAGTGGAAATGCCTCAAGACAAGGAAATGATGCTCAAAAGTGTGTGTGGCCTCCACGTGCCTGTATGACCTCCCTACAATGCCTAGGCATGCTCCTGACGAGGCGGCGGATGGTTTCCTGATGGATCTCCTCCCAGACCTGGACTAAAGCATCTGCCAACTCCTGAACAGTCTGTGGTGCAACGTGACATTGGTGGATGGTGCGAGACATGATGTCCCAGATGTGTTCAATCGGATTCACGTCTGGGGAACAGGCGGGCCTGTCCATAGTTTCAATGCCTTCATCTTGCAGGAACTGCTGACACACTCCAGCCACATGAGGTCTGGCATTGTCCTGCATTAGGAGGAACCCAGGGCCAACCGCACCAGCATATGTTCTCACAAGGGGTCTGAGGGTCTCATCTCGGTACCTAATGGCAATCAGGCTACCTCTGGCAAGCACATGGAGGGCTGTGCGGCCCTCCAAAGAAATGCCACCCCACACCATTACAGACCCACTGCCAAACCGGTCATGCTGAAGGATGTTGCAGGCAGCAGATCGCTCTCCACAGCATCTCCAGACTCTGTCACATCTGTCACATGTGCTCAGTGTGAACCTGCTTTCATCTGTGAAGAGCACAGGGTGAAAATGGCAAATCTGCCAATCCTGGTGTACTGTGGCAAATGCTAAAATACAAAGGAAATGTGTCATCTTTAACTTTTTGTCTTCAACTTGCTTAGCAATAACAGTAATTTTCACCAGGACTGCCAAAACTTTTACATGCCACTCTAAATCAGTCTCAGTGTCCCCTATGTAAAATATATACAGCAGAGTCTCAATGATGTAAAATACAGCAGTCTCTCCACCAAGGCAAAGTAATTCCAGCCATCACATTATGAGTGACAAAGTATGGTAGGCTAAATTTTAAGCTGATAGTTTTGTATATGCCACAAATGATTTTATAAATATACAAATGAATTAGAGGGTCTGTTCACGACTAGTGTTGAGCGATACCGTCCGATACTTGAAAGTATCGGTATCGGAAAGTATTGGCCGATACCGGCAAAGTATCGGATCTAATCCGATACCGATACCCGATACCAATACAAGTCAATGGGACTCAAGTATCGGACGGTATTCCTGATGGTTCCCAGGGTCTGAAGGAGAGGAAACTCTCCTTCAGGCCCTGGGATCCATATTAATGTGTAAAATAAAGAATTAAAATAAAAAATATTGCTATACTCACCTCTCCGACGCAGCCTGGACCTCACCGAGGGAACCGGCAGCGTTCTTTGCTTAAAGTGCGCGCGTTTACTGCCTTCCGTGACGTCACGGCTTGTGATTGGTCGCGTGCCGCCCATGTGGCCGCGACACGACCAATCACAGCAAGCCGTGACGTAATTTTCAGGTCCTGAATGCCTAATTCTAGGCATTCAGGATTTTAAAATTACGTTACGGCTTGTGATTGGTCGCGTCGCGGTCACATGGGCGACGCGACCAATCACAAGCCGTGACGTCACGGGAGGCAGGAAACATTTTAAAATTACATCACGGCTTGTGATTGGTTGCGTGCCGCCCATGTGACCACGACGCGACCAATCACAGCAAGCAGTGACATAATTTTCAGGTCCTGAATGCAGAATTAGGCATTCAGGACCTGAAAATTACGTCACGGCTTGCTGTGATTGGTCGCGTCGCGGCCATATGGGCGGCACGCGACCAATCACAAGCCGTGCCGTCACGGAAGGCAGTAAACGCGCGCATTTTAAGCAAAGAAGGCTCCCGGTTCCCTTGGTAAGGTGCAGGCTGCGTCGGAGAGGTGAGTATATCCCTATTTTTTATTTTAATTCTTTATTTTACACATTAATGTTGTTTCGATACCGATACCCGATACCACAAAAGTATCGGATCTCGGTATCGGAATTCCGATACCCGTAAGTATCGGCCGATACCCGATACTTGCGGTATCGGAATGCTCAAAACTATTCACGACATATTATGCAGTTTTGTCTTACTCCGTACAAGATTACCAGGTAGTAATATACTTTTGTCTCTATTACACAATCAGAACTGTATGACATTATTTGTATTGTCATGTTGGCTTTTATGAATATTCAGGACAGATGAAAGCCCTTGATTTTTGTGCTAGCTTTTGCCAATCTTTCTAGCATCCATTGCTGCCTATTGTCGTCACCTAGCTAAAAATAAGCAGACAAATGACATCCCAGTCTACGAAACAAATGTCACAATGTGTCAATGGAATATATAACGTACAGGACAATGCAATATCCTAGGAAGGAGCAGCTCATGAGAAGAGCATCCTAGGGTATAATACAGCACAACATTGCCATTACTCATGGTCCTCACACTCGTGATGTCATACAGCGTGAGATTTCACACATGGCTGCCTTTCACATTTATGAACTTATTTATAGGTTCTACTGAACATTTTTAGGTAGTATTTGAAAGAAAAAGTGTATATATAGGGTGCCCCATAGGAGCATAGGGTAACTAATGATATATATTCTTGCATTATAAATCCGATAAAAATGTTCAGTCCTTTACTGATATAATATTTAGGATCCAACACACAATGTCTTTCTAATAATAAAGCCATGGGAACACAACAATGCACATTCATTAATATGTCACACATGTAATAATCACCTTTAAAGCTACAGAAACTTGCCTTAGGTGACCTACTTATTGGTAAAATATTTTTGAGGGTTCTTAACTCAGTTCTTTTTCCCAAAGGACATTTTGAGAATGTGCCAGGGGCTAAGGTCTGTTATTCTCAGTGATACCATATACCCTACTTAAGATCTGTCATACAGCTTGGGTCTGTTTTATAATACTGAAATGTAGTGGAGACTATTTCTCTAATTGAAATCTAAATACAGCCATACGATTATTACAGGAGCAAGTAAAAAAAAACAGATGTGTACCAATTAATATATAAAGATGATTGTTGTAAAGCTTGATATCATATTCTCAATGCAATGTTTATCTTCAAGGAAAAACTTAGGCTGCTTTCACATATCAGGATTTCACCGTCAGGCTCAATCCGGCGAATTTTGAAAAAAACGTATCCGGCGAAATTTGCAGCCGGATCGTTTTTTTTTCTCATAGACTTGTATTAGCTCCGGATTGCACCAGATGGCCTCACATTTAGTCCGTTTTTCGCCGGAAAATTGTTTTCCGGCGTCTGGAAAAAACGTACAGTAATGTTTTTTGTCTGCGGCAAAAAACCAGACACCTCCTTCCGGCTTTTGCTAGAATGGAAGCCTATGGGCGCCAGATCCGTCAAATGACGGATTCCTTTTTTTTAACTGAGCATGCTCCAATTTGTTGGATTTTTCTGCTGAAAATGATTTGTAGGATTTACGTCTGATGAGAGGGTGAAGACAGCGGTGCAGATGTGGCTTACATCTCAGCCTAAAATAATTTTCATGAGGGAACAAGAAAGCTTGTTGGCCTATGGACAAAAGTGTACTGAAAAGCTGGGAGATTATGTCGAAAAATGTTGCATTTGTCAATCTTGAAAGCTGATTAAAACAAATTCTATAGCAAGAGTGCAATTCATTTTCAACTCACACTTGTATATAGTTAGTACATCCTTAGATGATCTGATGATGCCTCCTTACAGTCGCCTGCTACCAGCAAATTATACCGAGATCCACCAAAGCATGAAGGGTTACAGCTGGTGAGTTGCTTTTTTATTATTTTATCAAATGCCTGGCTTTTTCAAAATTTGAGGAGGAAGTTGGACAACCTCTTGAAATTTTAACATTTCATAAAGCTGAAAATTCTATAGTTTGGTTCTCATTACAGATGGTTTTGTATTCTGTAACTAAGCAACATAAATATCAGACTCAGGTGATCATAGAAATAGGGACACAGCAACACTTCTCAGTGACAGCACATAATTTATGAGCTCAATCTATGGCGTCAATAGTGATTTTAGAGGAGCATTAAAGAGGTTGTCCACTACGGGAAAAGCCCTGCTTCCCGTAATGTGGGGTGTGTCACGTGACAGCTGAAGTTAATCAGCGGCTTCGGATCATCTGTAGCCCTTCAGCATTCTATTAGAGTTGATATCCGCTTTGATGGAATAGTAAATGCTGCAGCCGCTCAGTAACTGTTGATGGGCTGCACACAGCAATGTCCTGTGACCCGCAGAGAATAGCAGAGCTGATATTGCTGGAACGACGCTGCTATAAGAGGTGAGTATTGATCGTTTTCATGCTATATGGGGCACTGAAGTGTTTAAGCAGGGAAAGTTCAGTAGTGGACAACCCCTCTAAGGAATGTATATGAATCATATTTCTTCAGCAAGAAAACTTTGTAATACGCAAGTTAATACATAGCTGTAGAGATGTGCCAAACGAAGTGTTTAATACTGTAAAGCAGAAACACAGTCAATATATCGCACAAGAGAATGTGAACACTCCTGGGAAATAAGCTCATGACTTGACATTTACTCCGGTAGGTTTTACAAATAGCTCGACTTAATTGACTTTATTATCCACTGACTTGGATATGAGTTAAGATTCCCAAATGTATATATATGTTTCAGATACACTGCATTATTTTTATTAACATCATTGTAATTAATAAAAGTAATCACTGTATATGTATGTATCATTTAATGAGATTACTTTGCATTAGCAATGCCATCAACCAGTGGTGTCTGATGGGCCACGATGCAAGATTTGGACTGGGCCCCTATATATATATATATATATATATATATATATATATATATGTCCCTCATCCTGGTCCCATCCTAGTATATATACAGTATATATCCCATCTCGGTATATGTCCATAGTCCCGAGCCCCATCCTGATATATATCCCCGATCCTGGTATATGTTCTGCAGCTATTCTTTAATATATAGAAAAAAAACATAATTCTCGAACCTGAGGCATACATGGAAATCATGGGGCCCCATAGCAGAAGTATAATGCACTCCCCGTAGTCTTCCATATAGTATAATGCACCTCCATATAATGCACAGCACATAGTCCTCCATATTGGTATAATACACAGCCCATATCCTTCATATAATATAATACACAGCCCATATCTTTCATATAATATAATGCACAATAGTCCTCCATACAGTATAATGAACAGCCCATAGTCATCCATGTAGTAGTATGGCCACTGTGTACTCACTGATTTAAAAAGACGAAAGGTGTTTGAAGGGGTTGAGGTCAGGGCTCTGTGCAGCCAGTCAAGTTCTTACAGACCAAACTCTCTGAACTATGCTATTATGGACCTTGCTTTGTGTACTGGGGCACAGTCATGTTTGAATAAAAATTGTTCCAATAAACTTCGAAGCTTACAATTAATCAAAAACAACACGATAGTTTTATCCCATCTCCACCAGACTCTACAATTGGCACAATGCAGTCAGCAGGCAACATTCTCCTGGTATTCACCAAACTCAGACCCAGAAACGTGATCCGCCAATCCACAGAGCACATTTCCATTACTTCCGAACCCAGTGCTGGCAGCTTTACACAATTTCATCCAATGCTTGGTATTATGCATGGTGATGAAAGGTTTGCATGCAGCTGTTTGGCCATTGGAAAACCAAGCCATGAAGCTCCAGGCACACTTTTTATGGTGATGTTAATGCCAGAGGTTTGGAGCTCTGTTGTTATGGAGTCAGGAGACGAGTGGTGACTTTTATGCATTTTGTGTAAATCAAGTTTATTGAATAAAGTCCCTTTCACAAAGACTATTGATACAAGATAATAGTAGAATAAGACCATCTGAAATGACAACTGAGATATTACCACTGTAATCAAGAGGAAATGTGTAATAAACAATATTCTATGATCACACACCATGACTCTGTTATCTTCTTGTTGTATTATATGATGGCGGCACATGTCTATATTTACCGTCACAGTGTGGATCCGTTTCTCCGGAACTTCGTATAATCACCACGTTCAAATATATTATCGGAGTAAATTATCCCAGTTAAGTCCTAATCATAACTCAAACTCCTTTATAACATATACAACAGTTAACAAACAAAGAGAAGAAAATGGGGAGAGACAGAAAGAAAAGAAGAGATAAGTGGGAAAGGATGGGGAAGGGGGGGGAACCGACCTCCGCTAATCCACCCAACGCAGCTTAGAACCAAATTCAGTGCTTATTAATTCACGACCCAGAGGGTCCAATCTGAAAAGATTAAAGGTTTGAATCAGAGACCCCGTTAAGCCAAGCAACCAGGCCCACGGTCTCCCTAAACATTATCCAAGGGGCCCATACGTTCAGGACCTTGTCCAGGGTCCCGGTGTCCTGACCAACCAACTGCTCCATTCTGAAAAGGAGATTCAGCTCCGTCACAAGCTCGGATCTTGAAGGGATATTCGTCTGCTTCCAGTAGCGAGGTATTAAATTACGCGCGGCTGTCAAGAAATGTCTGAGGAGGCTTTTTTTAAATTTGGCTATGGAAAGCTCGCAGATAGATAGCAGAGCCACCTCTATTGAGGGTCTGGCTTTATGCATAGATAGCTTATTATGTAGATTAAATACATCCTCCCAGAAAACTTTAATACAAGGGCAAGACCACCAAATGTGAATGTATGAACCCCTGTCCCCCCAACATCTCCAGCACGTGTCTGGGGTATTTGGGAACATAGAGTGTATGGTATCTGGACATCTATACCATCGAGCCAGAAGTCTATAACTTCTCTCTTGATAGTCTGCACAGAGTGAGGATCTAAGTGTATAGAGAAGACTCCTATTCCTGTCATCTGATATTAATGACTTATTCAAGTCTGTTTCCCATTTCTGGAAGAAAGCAGAGGGGTCCATTGTAGATATCTGGTGCCCCTGGAACATTTTATACAGGAGCGATACTGTGTGCGATGGAGGGTCCCCACCCAGACACGCCGACTCGAAAGAAGTAAGTGACCGGAAAAGGTCAACCCGTTTGGATACCCTGAGAACGAAGCTTTTGATTTGTTCATAAAGAAACCACATCCCAGGTGGAATCTCTGAGCCCTCAAAGAGGGAATACAAGGGCTTTACACCTGAAGGGGTAATATAGTCATGAACTATTGGATGGCTATCCCTATGCTTATAAAGGAATATGATTTTATCTAGGCCTGCAGGGAATTCCAGGTTGTCAGTGATCGGTGTCAAGGGGCCAGGTATAGATGACAAATTAAGCTTTAGATGATTGCGGTTGACAAAAAGAATCAGATTTCTAGTAAGAAAGGGAAGACTCCCTCTCTGAACCCCGGCACCCCCCCCCCCAGATGTTAACCCTGGGGTTGACCCCTAAAAGCCCTGTCTCCAAGTCCACCCACTTTTTTGTTAATTTATTGTGATACAAATCTAGTAGGCATGTTCCAATGGAGGCATGGCTATAAAGCTGGAAATTAGGCAGACTCAGACCCCCCTCTTGTTTAGATCTACTCAGTAATTGATAGGATAGGCGAGGTCGTTTGCCCGACCAAATATATCTTGTGATGGCTGACTTGAGTCTGGAGAAGAAGGAAGCAGGCAAAACCATCGGAATGGTCTGAAAGTAATAGAGAAGGCGTGGCAATAGATCCATTTTTATAGTATTGATCCTGCCAAGCCAGGACAAATGCAATTTATTCCAACGCTCCAGGTCAAGCTCAGCCTTAGGAAGGGCCATTTTGTGGTTAATTTCATATAGCCGTGATGTCTTAGTAGTCAGAGCTATACCCAGGTATCTGAGGAAGTCAGGGCGCCATTTAAAAGGAAAGGAACGTAATTGTGAGACTAATACAGGGGACAGGGAGATATTTAGCATTTCCGATTTGTGTGAGTTAATTTTAAAGTTGCTCAGTTGGCCAAAGCGATGCAGCTCCAATAAAACATTGGGTATAGTAATTAAGGGCGAGGTGATATACATAAGCACATCATCAGCAAATAGAGCCAACTTATGCTCTTCTGACGAGATCTGTACCCCTTTGATTGATATATTATTGCGAATCGCATTAGCCAAGTGTTCCATGGTTAGTATATACAACAGGGGTGACAGAGGGCACCCCTGTCTCGTGCCGTTTCGAATTTGGAGGTGGTCCGACAGGGAGCCATTTATTTTAATTTGCGCCGATGGAGACTCATAGAGTGCCATGATACTTCTCAGCATTTTCCGTTTTATTCCAATACCCTCTAGTGTTAGATACATGAAATCCCAACCCACCCTATCAAATGCTTTTTCAGCATCAATTGATAATAAGCACATGGGGTCCCCAATTCTGTTTGCTCTATCTATCAACGAAATGGATCTGATAGTATTATCTCTAGCCTCTCTACCCGGGACGAATCCTACCTGGTCTTGGTTAATCAAATGAGGTAAGAGACCTCCCAATCTCTTAGCGATCATTTTGGCATATATTTTGACATCTATATTGATAAGTGAAATGGGGCGATAACTGCTACACAGGGAGGGATCCTTATCAGGCTTTGGGATAATTGTTATATGAGCGGTTAAGGCCTGTGGGGGAACCGACCCCCCCGAGGCAACAAAATTGCACGCGGCCAACAGCGGGGGGCCCATAAGGTCCAAGAATTGCTTATAAAACCCCGCTGAATAGCCATCAGGACCAGGGCTCTTCCCTGATTTCAGGTCTCCTACCACCGAGGTAACCTCCTCTATTGAAAAGTCCTCCTCCAGACCCGCCAGGCACCCCTCCGAGACCGCAGGCAACCTGTTTGATTGAATGTAAGATTTTATTTTATCATGGAGTAACTGAGTCGGGAGATCCCCAAAGTGACCTTTTATGTTATACAGGGAGTTATAATAGTCATAAAAACTGGATAAAATGTCCCGTGTACTATGTGCCATCTTGCCTGTGGCCGTTTTTATAAAAGGGATGAAAGTCTGCGGACCCCTTGGATGTAGGGCCCGTGCTAGGAATTTGCCGCTCTTGTTTCCCATATGATAAAACCGACTCCTAATTTTCTCCCTAAAACACCGGGATCTCTGATCCAGAATTGTGAGTAATTTTTGTCTGGCCGTGGATAGATCTGATAAGGTAACCGGGGAAAAGTCTTGTTTATGTTGTAACTCGAGTTTAGAAATTTTTGAAGAAAGATCTGCTATTTCTGCTATGCGGATCTTTTTAAGGCGGGCACCATGGGAGATAAGGACACCCCTCAAGACACTCATCAGAGCCTCCCATTTTATCGCAGGAGATGTGGGGTCCGATGCATGATCCGCCACGAAACCTGCTATGGATCGTTTCACCTCTGAGGCGCATAACGAATCTCGCAACAAGTTCTCATTTAGTCGCCAAGAGAATCCAGGCCTCACTGAGGTGTCCAATTTTATTGAGAGATAAATAGGCGCGTGGTCGGACCTCAGCATCGATCCCACCTCCGCCCCCACCCCCGAATCCAGCAGAGAATGGGACACAAAGAAATAATCGATTCTGCTATAGATGGAATGTACCTGAGAATAGAAGCTATAGTCTCTTGTATCTGGGTGAAGGGCCCTCCACACATCAACCAGACGTAGATCACTCATCTGCTTTCTTACCTTTTTGATGGTGGACAGGGGATACGAGGACTTACCCGATGATACGTCAACTGAGGGGTTCATTGGGAGATTGAAGTCTCCTCCCAGAACAATCGGTGAATTGCCCGCAAAATTCTCCAGGCGTTGTTTACACGCGAAGCCAAATTTCTGTTGATCCTGGTTAGGAAAATAAACATTCGCCAAAGTGAGCTCACGAGATCCCCAAGACAGTTTTAAGAAAATAAACCTCCCCTCTGGATCAATCGTCGAGTCAAGGACCCCTGGGAGGAAGGATTTGTGGAAACCTATGGATACACCCTTGGACTTAGCATGGGGGTTCGAGCTATGAAACCATTTCGGATAATAAGGAGATGTACAATCAGGAGTCACCCCAGTCTTAAAATGAGTCTCCTGAAGTAATAAAATTGAGATACGTTGCTTATGACTGGAATATAAAATCTGCTTTTTTTTTCTGGGACGTTGAGCCCCTTAACATTGTATGAGCAAAATCTGATCTCAGCCATAGTCAAGGTAGTTTTTAGAGAACCTGCAGCGCGGGCGCGGAAGCCGGGTCCCCCAGGCCCTCACAGGTGAAGCCAGAATTGGGGATGGGCTGGGGGATTGAGATTTGAGCGACATAAAGGGGAGGGAAGAAATAGAGACAAACAAATATAGAAGAAGAAAGAAGGGTACAAAGTAAGGTGTAAGTACACCTAGATGGAGAGGCCGAGACGCGATGGTGAGTCCCATATCCACCAAGCGCATCTATATGAGTGAGGAAAAGCCGACGGTCGGATCCGATCTCCACCCGCCACCCCCACGACCTAGACACCCCGGAAACAGGTAATAAACAATTACATATCAACAGGAGAACTGCTTGATCTAAGTTTCAAGCCATAACAATTTAACGTTAACTGTTAGAAAGTGAGATCCTAAACAACATTATAGATAAGAAGCCGGGGTGTCCATCAAGGCGACAACCAATCGTACAAATGAGCACGGGCAAACCAAGTATATATCGGACCCAAAGTCCAGATGCCCTGTTGGAACATAAGTGTGTTGGACAGAGAACTTCGAATAAAATGAGGAACAGGGATGCCCTCTCAGGTTTGATAGGGGGCTGAACCGTTCTTTTTAGGATGTTTGACGTGAGGGGATTTCAGCCATCTGGGTGGAATGTCTGGGAGCTGTAGCGGCCTTGGCCAGTCAGGAAGCTCAGTCAATGGTAATTCGAAAGTTCCCAGGAAGGTGGCAAGGTCTCCCAGGTTGCGAAAAATTGCTGATTTTCCCTCCTTAAAAGCGATCAGTTGAAACGGAAATCCCCATTTGTATAGAATGTTTTTTTCCTTAAGGAGGGATAAAAGTGGACGCAGAGCTCTTCGTAATTGTAGGGTCCGCCTAGACAAGTCTGATAATATTAGGATCTGGGCCCCACAGAAGGTAATGGAGCCTTTCTGTCTAGCGGCCCACATGATGGTTTCTTTAACTCTATAGTAGTGTATTCTGCAAATGACGTCTCTGGGTCTAGAGTCTGATTGCGGTTTGGGTCCCAGGGATCTATGGATCCGATCAAATTCTATGGAACTCGCATCTTTGTCGTTCAGAATCTCAAGGAACAATTTTTGAACTGTACTGTCTAATTCAGTTGGGCCGACAGACTCAGGGAGGCCACGTATTCTAATGTTATTGCGTCTGTTGCGGTTCTCTAAGTCTGCTAATCCTGTAGCCATGTCCTCCAATCTCATAGTATGGTTTACTAGAACCTCTCTGTGGGTTTGAAGTTCCTGCAAGATAATTTCCTGGGATTTCTCAACGTCTTCCACTCTAGATGTGAATTCTGATTTAAGGACCTGCAGTTCTTTTTTGTATGAGCTTTCAATTCTACATGCGAATGTCTCTAAATCATTTGACTTTTATGCATTTTAGCACTCGGTGACACGTGGTCTCCACTTCGTGGCTGAGTTGCTGTGGTTCCTAAATGCTTCCACTTTTCAGTAATACCACTCAGAGTTGATAGGGGAATATATAGAAGGGAAAATTTGCAAACTGACTTCTTACACTGGGGATATCCTGTTACAGGACCGCACTGGTATCAGTGAGCCCATTAGAACGAGTCATTCTTTCACAAATGTTAGTAATGGTAGACTACATGGCGAGGAGTCGGATTTTATACAGCTTTGTCAATGAGACTGAAATAAAATCCTGAATTCAATGATTAAGTGATTTGTTCCAATACTTTTGTTCATAAAGACATAGAAATTGGTTATTGTATGCTCTTTCTAGGACAAAATGATACCGGATGATGCTATATAGTGCCATCAGTTACCTACAGGCACTCAGGTTAACAAAAACGTATACCACAAGATCCACACTTTTTATTGGATTCCGCAGGATGGAATACCATAGATTTTTTGCCATACCCTAAAGTATACTGGACAGATGAAAGCAACACTCTTTTGGACTCTGGCTGACTACCGGAGCCCTCTGGACACATTTAGTGCTTACATTCGGAGCTTTCCTGCAAATACATTAACCATAAGCAAAAAATATATATGAGCAGGCCCTCAATAACTGTATCTGGCCATAATTCAAATGAAATTCACACCATTTCTATTGCATAATATGCACAGTGAATGATGAGGAATATATATCTTAGCTAAATACAGCATGGCCTTGCATCTGAATTATGATGCATATAGAATAAGGAAAAAAGTGTCTTCTTCATTAGTTCACATAATGTTTCCAAAGATGCATGGCATTTCCATATATAAATATATAACTATGGAAATCAGGCACCGAGTTGCTGAATACCAGCAACACTGTAACATAGGGCAATAATATATTTATATAATTTAGGATATTTAGGAATGTTTCCTCTAATCACATAAAAGGGTCTACAAGCGTAAAAGAGAATAGATCACATCTCAATATACAGAAGTCATGATTTATGAATGAAGATTTATCTTCCTGAATAACGTTAAACCGTTGCAGCTTCTTGCCAAAAGTGTTAAACAGAATATGCGATGTGTAACATACAGTATTTGTTCGGTGCACCCAGGAATATCTGCACGAATAATAATCTAATTGGTAAAATTGTATTTGCTATTTAAAAGTGAATTAGTTCTAACAGGTAAGTCCCCAAAATGAAATAAAATTATGAAGATAAATAGCTATTAGAATAGATGAACATGTAGATGAGAGCTCAGTCTCCCAGTCCTCCTCGAGTCCCATCGCAGCTGTGCACATACTGTTCCCATACATAATGGATGCACACAGATAATTGCATATAAATAACATACCATATGCATATTCACTAAAAACACACATAAACAGGCATCCACATATGGACATATAGTATAGTATATACTAGACCTCTAAAATGTTATCAAGGCTTCTCAATTCTCAGACAGGCTGTTTGCAAAGATCTAACACTTTGACTTGGTTGCTCCACATTTACCACAGAAGTCCTGTACACCAAAATTGTGCTCTTTATGCCAGAACTTTAATATTTGGCAGTGAGACTTTATTACTGACGTAATATTCTCAGAATAAGATATCGGTATCCATTACCCCCCACCAACCAGCTGATTGAACGGCCAGTTACACATCGGAAGTATGGGAGAGAACTTGCAGAACCATTCATGATGACTACAGTTGACTGGTGGGAGTGCCAGGAGTCGGACCTCCACTGATCTAATACTGATCACCTATCCAATTAATAAATCATCAATATAAAGCCAAGGAAAATCCCTTGAATATTAAATTAATATAGGAAACTACAGTATATTACTCTGATATTCTAAAGTGACTTTTGTAGTCATTTTTATATTGGGAGCATGACATCTTGACGACATAGAAGACATCCATCCAGCCTAATAATAATAATAATAATTGTGCAGACGCAGGACTTGCTTATGCACATTCTGTCTTCGATATCTGAATGCCCAGATAACCTTTTGTATTCTGTTGATTGTCAACTTATTTCACCTTCTAAATAAGAACAGACTGAATTTATTTTGTACAGGAATGAAATGACCTTCGTTCTGGCAAACGGATATCTTAAATGGACAACACTCTGACAGCTGTTTATACCATTCAATTTATATTACCCAAGAGTGCCACATAGAACCAGCGGTGCCAATATGAGAAGTTTAGAAGTGCCATGCCCTTTGTAGAAAAGGTTATGCAGAGCATGGGGCAATAATATAAATAACAAATAAACCAGCCAGTTATAGAGAATGGAGGTGTAAAACTCAGCACATTATACACAAGTTATACTAGTTTCACAAAGTTGGAAAAAACAAATGTTCTACACTCATAGAAGCAATAACTGACCAGTAACAGACAAGTTTAAAAGGGTTTTTCCCACTAATGGTTTTTCAAAGTTCCAAACCATCAGTAATCATAGAATGTTAAAGTTGGAAGGGACCACCACGGTCATAGATTAGTACAATTCAAGCTTAGGTTCTTCCCTGTTCTCAACACCATATCTTCAATATCACATACTTGTTTGGAAGCCATGATTTTGTGTCCCCTTCCCATCCCCGTGCCTGCAGAACAGAGAGGCAGACCAGGAACTGTCCTAGTAAAGAACACTCTTCAACACTGAAACTGCAAAACCACAAAGGAAAAGTGGAATTATGCAAAATCAGGATTGGATAGACATATTAAGGATATGTAAATGAAGAAACAATGGAGAAAAAAAATTCAAAACACCAAGTTAATTCAGTGTGGCAGAACATTACTTGGTTAATCATTAATAACATCATTGATAACGTGCCAAAGTGTAAAAGTGCATGTATTTCCGTGTGTGGTGCTCATACTCAATGTTGAATAAATGAAAAAGTCTTGAAAATTGTGCTTCATTTTTTTTTATAATTTGCATAATATCACTAACATATCGATCCAGCCTGTGATTTCCATAATTCCTTGAGTTTTGCATTTTCAATATTGAGGAGTATTATAATATGAATTTATTGACAGAGGTCACACCTTGATCTTCTGCGCAAATGCATGATATAGGCATGGAGAATAGGCCTGAGGAGAGAAAAACTGCAAGTGCACAACTGGTGACTGTGTCTATTGACGACAAATATGGAAGCCTAATACTCAGCAGGTTTTTCCGTGAAAACCCGATCTGTCAGATTCTGAGTTTTCATTGTTTTAATACATGGGACGGGATTGTTAACCAAACAACAACCTTCACAGAACAACTGTAAACCATGAGATGTGCAGAAACCAAGCAGCTAAAATCTACGGCCTACTTTATACTGTGGGTCAGTGTTCTTTTAACACACTTTTAATTAAGTCATATGTGTAATGTCATTGTAAAGTCAGTAAAGATTTTCCATATTACAACCCCAATTCACAAAAATTTGAAAATTTAAGGAAAACAAGAATGCAATGATTTGGAAATCTCTTATAGTCATAATTTTATTCATAGCAGGACACATTTAAGAAGTTGAAAGTTGGGAGCATCTGTTGTCCTAAAACCTCAATAAAATTGTCAGCATTGATAGCGCCTTTCAAGATGTGTAAGTACTGTGACCCCATATCATCAGAGATGCAGGAACTGTGCTGATAACAAGCTGGATGGTCCCTCTCCTCGAGGCCACAGGACACAGCATCCGTACTTTCATGAAGAAATTACCAGCTGCCATCTTATTCTGTTCTCGCTGCAGCTCTGGTTGTTTTCTGCTAGTTGTGACTAGTCGGATCTCTCTAGTGTTTACTGGGTGGACTGGAAGTCTCTTGTCTCATACACTTACATTGAAAGCTTGTAACCATTAACTCTTATTTCTGGTCATTCTGGAGCTGTGGTCACAAGATGGCGGGATGGGACCAAAGCGGGAAAAGCAGAATGTGGTGACTGTTAAGTATATTTTAGGGCAGGGAACATGGATAGTGAAACGACTCTGGCAATTAAATTTAAAAAAACCTGCTGGTCTTGTGCTTTAAATGAGCTTTTGCTTCTGACAATCTTTGCTTCTGAGAGACTCTGCCTCTCTAACATACTGTTTTTATACATTCATGTGGAATAATTGAAAATTGACCCTCCATCTGTTTTTCATTAGTACTACTTACTTTTTAAGGCTTTTGTTAACCATGACCAACTTTTTGAGAGGTGTTGCTACCATCTAAATGAGTTAAGTTTTCAAATGAAATAGAAAAATGTGTTTGACTTTCTGATCTGTGTTCTATTGTAAATATAATATGGTTATAGGATTTACAAATCATTGCATTCTTGTTTTCCTTACACTTTACATAGTGTCCCATCTTTTTTGGAATTGGGCTTCTCCAGATGACGAATTATACATTTAGACAAACATCATTCCGACTTTACCCAATGACATACAAAGTAATTTTACTCTTCAAGAAGAAAACAAAGCATGTCTAATCCAGATTGTATAATTGATACTATGTGCAATATTCTGCTGATAGACTAATGAAAATTACAATGACCTCTAGACTCACCATCAGATAAGTATTAATATGATACTAAGAGGTATCTGTCATTAGATTCATGATGCCCGAACTGCGAACAGTATGAATCAGAGTCCGGCTGTGCATTTGCACCTATGTAGGTTTACTATGAAATGCTCAGGCATAAGAGAAAATCCAGGGACTACCTAAGTACTTATATGAGAGAGAACTGTCAATCATTTGGAACGGGGCAAGAAGAGGCCGGCAGGATTGGTGCCACATGAGTCAGATCTCTCCCTTTTTTTCTCTCTGGTTTTCAAACCATGATATCTTTGAAACTCATTGGCTTTGGGCAGGATTGCTCTAATGACGAATTTCCTTTAATTTGCACACCTGCAAACTTCAAAAGGCTCCTGCTACTTTAATATAGGTTGTCTCGATTATTGCCTGTGTGATCTTTACTGATGAAATGCTCATATAGAATAATAGGTTCAGCAATGCTAAAATCTGCAAGGTGCTTTGTTTTATGAGGGCTTTTAGGTAAATTATTAATGCGTTTTGAAACCCTTGTAAACAAAGCACAATGTGAAATCTGAGCCTGTTGCATTTATCGAGTTGTTTTCAATGGCGGCATTTCTTGCCTTCAGCTATAAATACCAAAAGCAATACTACAATGCTTAATGATCATATTAACTGCGTCTAGCATCAAAAGGTAAATATAATGCTTATAAAATGGCGCGGCTTAACTTGATGTGTATTAGTCCTCTTGATTTGATATTGTACACTCATGCAGGTAGTTTTTTGAGAAAAATATAAAAACTGTATATAAATAATTGTCAGTTTTGCTTCTTTTTTACTGTTTCTTTACATAATTTAAACAATTTTTTTTTCCAATATTTAAATTCTTATAGTGGCCAACTTCTTCTCTAGTGCACTCCTACATAGTGCATGACAATCGAATAAAGACATAATTTAATGTACTAAAGCAATGTTAAAGGAGGCGAGGGCCATCACACGTAAATACCATTAAATCATACAAATCTGATCATATGCAGACAGGGTGGATTTGATTTAAATCTAACTGATCATATGCAGACAGGGTGGATTTGATTTAAATCTAACTGATTTAAATCACGATTTAAATCACGATTTAAATCACTAGTCAGTAAGGCTTGATTTAAATCAGTGATTTAAATCAAAGTTTCTACCTAAACTAGTTCTTGCTACTTTAACATGCAAGTAGATGAAGATTTTTAGAATCACTTTTTATATTACTTTTTTCTCCCCAGTTTAATGGGTTAATCATTCATATTTGGACACCACTGTTCTGTTGTACTTAGGAAGGAGAAAAATAATCCTGACCTTAATAACAATTTAAATAGATTTATTCAACTGAAACAATAACAACATTACAGCAGAAGTTATTTGCTTAACCCCTTAGTGACAGAGCCAATTTGGTACTTAATGACCGAGCCAATTTTTACAATTCTGACCAGTGTCACTTTATGAGGTTATAACTCTGGAACGCTTTATCGGATCCCGCTGATTCTGAGATTGTTTTTTCGTGACATGTTGTACTTCAAGTTAGTGGTAACATTTCTTCGATATTACTTGCGATTATTTATGAAAAAAATGGAAATATGGCGAAAATTTTTAAAATTTTGCAATTTTCAAACTTTGTATTTTTATGCCCTTAAATCAGAGAGATATGTCACAAAAAATAGTTAATAAATAACATTTCTCACATGTCTACTTTACATCAGCACAATTTTGGAAACAATTTTTTTTTTTGTTAGGGAGTTATAAGGGTTAAAAGTTGACCAGCAATTTCTCATTTTTACAACACCATGTTTTTTTTAGGGACCACATCACCTTTGAAGTGATTTTGAGGGGTCTATATGATAGAAAATAACCAAGTGTGACACCATTCTAAAAACTGCACCCCTCAAGCTGCTCAAAACCACATTCAAGAAGTTTATTAACCCTTTACGTACTTCACAGGAACTAAAACAATGTGGAAGAAAAAAATGAACATTTTACTTTTTTTTGCAAACATTTTACTTCAGAACCATTTTTTTTAATTTTCACAAGTGTAAAAACAGAAATTTAACCACAAATTTTGTTGTGCAATTTTTCCTGAGTACGCAGATACCCCATATGTGGAGGTAAACCACTGTTTGGACGCACCGCAGAGCTTGGAAGTGAAGGAGCACTGTTTGACTGTTTCAATGCAGAATTGGCTGGAATTGAGATCGGACGCCATGTCGCGTTTGGAGAGCCCCTAATGTGCCTAAACAGTGGAAACCCCCCACAAGTGACACCATTTTGGAAACTAGACCCCCCAAGGAACTTATCTAGATGTGTGGTGAGCACTTTGAACCCCCAAGTGCTTCACAGAAGTTTATAACGTAGAGCCGTGAAAATAAAAAATCGCATTTGTTTTCACAAAAATGATTTTTTCGCCCACAAATTCTTATTTTCACAAGGGTAACAGGAGAAATTAGACCACAAAAGTTGTTGTGCAATTTCTCCTGAGTACGTCGATACCCCATATGTGGAGGTAAACCACTGTTTGGGCGCACCGCAGAGCTTGGAAGTGAAGGAGCACCGTTTGACTTTTTCAATGCAGAATTGGCTGGAATTGAGATCGGATGCCATGTTGCGTTTGGAGAGTCCCTGATGTGCCTAAACAGTGGAAACCCCCCACAAGTGATACCATTTTGGAAACTAGAC
Organism: Ranitomeya variabilis; assembly: GCF_051348905.1. Classification (NCBI taxonomy): domain Eukaryota; kingdom Metazoa; phylum Chordata; class Amphibia; order Anura; family Dendrobatidae; genus Ranitomeya; species Ranitomeya variabilis. The sequence continues at coordinate 98,965,967 of NC_135234.1, forward strand.
CCCTTAAGGAACTTATCTAGATGTGTGGTGAGCACTTTGAACCCCCAAGTGCTTCACAGAAGTTTATAACGTAGAGCCGTGAAAATAAAAAATCTCATTTTTTCTACAAAAATGATCTTTTTGCCCCCAAATTTTTATTTTCACAAGGGTAACAGGAGAAATTAGACCACAAAAGTTGTTGTGCAATTTCTCCTGAGTACGTCGATACCCCATATATGGGGGTAAACCACTGTTTGGGCGCACCGCAGAGCTTGGAAGAGAAGGAGTGTCGTTTTACTTTTTCAATGTAGAATTGGCTGGAATTGAGATCGGACGCCATGTCACGTTTGGAGAGCCGCTGATGTGCCTAAACAGTAGAGACCCCCCACATATGACACCATTTTGGAAACTAGACCCCTTAAGGAACTTATCTAGATGTGTGGTGAGCACTTTAAACCCCCAGGTGCTTCACAGAAGTTTATAACGTAGAGCCGTGAAAATAAAAAAATCACATTTTTTCTACAAAAATGATCTTTTTGCCTCCAAATTTTTATTTTACCAAGGGTAACAGGAGAAAATGGACCCCAGAAGCTGTTGTACAATTTGTCTTGAGTACGCCGACACCCCATATGTGGGGGTAAACCACTGTTTGGGCGCATGGCTGAGCTCGGAAGCAAAGGAGCGCCATTTGACTTTTCAATGCAAAATTGACTGGAATTGAGATCGGACGCCATGTCGCGTTTGGAGAGCCCCTGATGTGCCTAAACAGCAGAAACCCCCCAAAAGTGACCCCATTTTGGAAACTAGACCCCCCATGGAACTTATCTAGATGTGTAGTGAGAACTTTGAATGCCCAAGTGCATCACAGAAGTTTATAATGCAGAGTCGTGAAAATAAAAAATATATATTTTTTAACAATAAAGATTTTTTAGCCCCCAAGTTTTTATTTTCACAAGGGTAACAAGAGAAATTGGACCCCAAAAGTTGTTGTCCAATTTGTCCTGAGTATGCTGGTACCCCATATGTGGGGGTAAACCACTGTTTGGGCGCACGGCAGAGCTCGGAAGGGAAGGAGTGCCATTTTGGAATGCAGACTTTGATAGAATTGTCTGCGGGCGTTATGTTGCCTTTGCAGACCCCTAATGTACCTAAACAGTAGAAACCCCCAACAAGTGACCCCATTTTGGAAAATAGACCCCCCAAGGAACTTATCTAGATATGTGGTGAGAACTTTGAATGCCCAAGTGCTTCACAGAAGTTTATAATGCAGAGTAGTGAAAATAAAAAATATTTTTTTTCCCACAAAAAAGATTTTTTTAGCCCCAAAATTTTTATTTTCACAAGGGTAACAAGAGAAATTGGACCCCAAAAGTTGTTGTCCAATTTGTCCTGAGTATGCTGGTACCCCATATGTGGGGGTAAACCACTGTTTGGGCGCACGGCAGAGCTCGGAAGGGAAGGAGCGCCATTTTGGAATGCAGACTTTGATAGAATTGTCTGCGGGCGTTATGTTGCGTTTGCAGACCCCTAATGTACCAAAACAGTAGAAACCCCCACAAGTGACCAAATTTTGGAAACTAGACCCCCTAAGGAACTTATCTAGATATGTGGTGAGAACTTTCAAAGCTCAAGTGCTTCACAGAAATTTATAATGCAGAGTAGTGAAAATAAAAAAATATATTTTTTTCCAACAAAAAAGATTTTTAGCCCCCAAGTTTTTATTTTCACAAGGGTAACAGGAGAAATTGGACCCCAAAAGTTGTTGTCCAATTTATCCCGAGTACGCTGATGCCCCATATGTGGGGGTAAACCACTGTTTGGGCGCACGGCAGAGCTCAGAAGGGAGGGAGTACCATTTGACTTTTTTAGCGCAAAATTGGCTGTCGTGTTTGGAGACCCCCTGATGTACCTAAACAGTGGAAACCCCCCAATTCTAACTCCAACCCTAACCCCAACACAGCCCTAACCCTAATCTCAACCCGATCCATAATCCTAATCACAACCCTAACGATAATCACAACCCTAACCCCAAAACAGCCCTAATCTCAACCCTAACCATAACCCTAATCAAAACCCTAAATCCAACACACCCCTAACCCTAATCCCAACCCTAACCCTAATCCCAACCCTAATCCCAAACGTAACACTAATCCCAACCCTAATCCAAACCCTAACCCTAATCCCAACTCTAACCCTAACTTTAGCCCCAACCCTAACTTTAGCCCCAACCCTAACCATAACTTTAGCCCCCGTCGTCACAAAAAAAGTTCAATGTAACCTTTTTTTTGTACGTCGCGTCCGCCATTTCCGCGGATGCGTGGCTGTAACTCTGCCCCCTCCTCCCCAGGACATAGACTGGGCAGCGGATGCGTTGAAAAACTGCATCCGCTGCCCACGTTGTGCACAATTTTCACAACGTGCGTCGGTACATCGGGCCGACGCATTGCGACCGCCCCGTACCGACGCAAGTGTGAAAGAAGCCTAAGGCTACTTTCACACTAGCGTCGTACTCGGCCCATCGCAGTGTGTCGGGCCGACGTACCGACGCTAGCGTTGTAAGCGCCGCACAACGGGTGCAGCGGATGCTGTTTTTTCAACGCATCCGCTGCCCCATTGTGAGGTGCGGGGAGGCGGGGGTGGAGTTCCGGCCACACATGCGCGGTCGGAAATGGCGGACACGTCGCACAAAAAAGTTACATGTAGTTTTTTTTGTGTCGACGGTCCGCCGAAGCACGACGCATCCGTCGCACGACGGATGCGACATGTGGCAATCCGTCGCAATGCGTCGCTAATGCAAGCCAATGGAGAAAAAACGCATCCTGCAAGCACTTTTGCAGGATGCGTTTTTTCTCCAACGACGCATTGCGACGGAAGCCAAAAACCGCTAGTGTGAAAGTAGCCTAACCCTAACCCTAGCCCTAACCCTAACCCTAAATTTAGCCCCAACCCTAACCCTAACCCTAACTCTAACCCTAACCCTAACTCTAACCCTAACCCTAACCCTAACTCTAACCCTAACCCTAATTTTAGCCCCAACTTGTCTTCTCCTGCCGGCCGGCAGATGGCAGCAGATGGCGGGCGCACTGCGCATGCGCCCGCCATGATGAAAAAGCCGGCTGGCAGGAGAAGACAGAAGAGGACCCAGGGACCCCGGGTGAGTATGATAGGGTCCCCGAATCCCCCTATTTCTCTGTCCTCTGATGTGCGATCACATCAGAGGACAGAGAAATAACTGATCGCTTTTTTTTTTTTTTTTTTTTTTTTTTTGCGGTCGCTGGTAAACTGTTAATTACCGGCGATCGCAAAGCAGGGGTCGGTGCAAACCGACCCCGATCATGTTCTTTGGGGTCTCGGCTACCCCCGGCAGCCGAGACCCCAAAGAACATCCGGGTGCCGGGCAGCGGGCGCACTGCGCGTGCGCCCGCCATTTTTTCCCGGAAAAAAGATGGCGGCGCCCATGGGGAGACACGAGGAGCACCGGGGGAGGTAGGTAAGTATTGGGGGGCTATTGGGGGCCATCGGGGACCACATTTCTCTGTCCTCCGATGTGCGATCACATCGGAGGACAGAGAAATTAAACGGCAAATCGCGTTTTGTTTTTTTTTGTTGCGACCGCCGGTAAACGGTTAATTACCGGCGATCGCAACTCGGGGGTCGGTAAAAACCCCCCGAATCATGTTCTCTGGGGTCTCGGCTACCCTCGGCAACCAAGACCCCAGAGAAAATCCGACTCTGGGGGGCGCTATTCACTTTTTCCACAGCGCCGTTAATTAACGGCGCTGTGGATTAAGTACCCTTAGCGGCCGCCGTTAAAAGGCGTATCGGCGGTCGTTAAGGGGTTAAAGAAACATCCATGTTTGTTAACTAATTTGGCTAAACAAAATATATATATATTTTAAGAAACTTAGACTGTCAGCCCAGCCGACACATGAAAAACTTAAATACTACTGTCCCTGCTGTCCTCTGTAGCTCACTTGTCGTCATCTTCATCATCATCTTCTTCTTTGTTCCTATTCATAATCTGGAAAAGAAAAACAAGCTTTCCTGCTTTATTGGGTCCCAACCGATTTCTCAATTTAGAATGAATGAGTCCAAAGGAAGAGAATATTCTTTCAACGCCTGCAGAAGAAGCTACTGCTGTTAAAAGTGAAATCATTACTTGAACAGTCTCTAAATCCAAGCGCTTAAGTGACTTCCACCAGTTTACTGGTGTGACCTTCCTTAAAATATCTTCAGCAAACATATATTTCTTGAATGGTTCCCCCTTAGCTCTGAAGTTTATTATAGTTGGCATTAAAGATGGATGATTGCTGGATACCCATGTCATAGCTAACTCCTCTTCCTCAGCACTTAGGTTTTGACCCTGATATTGGATATTGACAATATTTGCCAAAAAATGAGCTGGAGTCAGTGCTTGTCCCATTCATTTGTTTACTGCTTGTAATTTAATTCTGTCCATGTGTAGTTCTGTTTTTAAGTGTTCACTCAGTTCCTTCCAAATTTCAACAGCATCCGCAATAAAACAGCTATTTTTCTGTATTTTGTTTAAAGCTTGAGAGATGGGTTTCAGGAAGCTCAGCATATGTTCAACATTTCTCTTAAGCCCAATGTTGAGGATTTTGGCCGTGACAATGCCATCTATTTTATCTCGATTTTCTTCACAAAGTGTCATCAGAATAGGCCAGTTTTTGATATACTGCTCAAAACAGTCCACCACAGAGTTCCATCTAACATCTTGTGGGAGCGTTAGCTTGGTTCCACCCATCCTTTTCAGAGCTGCTGCAGCAAAATGATTATTACAGAAGTATTTAGCAATTTCAACAACATTAGCCTTTATTTCTGGAACACTTAAGTCTTTGGCTAAGAGGTGCAGCAAATGAGCACTGCAACCATATGTTATTAGCAGCTTTGTATTCCCTCCCTGCTCTTCTAAATCTCTTCTCATCTTGGATACGTTTGCAGCATTGTCAGTGACCAAACTGCGTACTAGACATTTGAATTTTTGTTCACATGTCGTTATAGCTTTTACTGCCACTTCTTGTAAGTATTCTGCTGTGTGTGCATTTCCTGACGTATCAGTTGTTTGTGCAAGGAAGACTTTACCTTCTTCTGTTGTTATACAAGCACATACAATAGGATCATTGTGGACATTACTCCACCCATCAATACTTAGGTTAACAATTTTACCCTCCAGAGCTGTTGCACATTGCTCCATTTCTCTGTCATACACTTGATCCAGCAGTTTCCCTGCAACATCAGCTCTGCTGGGTGGACTGTATCCTGGTCTCAGTGACTGAACCATATTAATGAAATGTGGGTTCTCAGTCAGACAGAAAGAAGAGTTCGTTGCATAAATAAACTGGGCAATTTTTTAATCAATCAACTTTTTCTAATCTGCTAGTTCTTATCACAAACCTATCTATGGTGGTTCCAGGAGGTAAAGGTTTTTTCTTCCTTTTGGGTGATGGTGATATGTGGCTGTGGGTGTCTGATGATGATGCTGCTGCTAATGAAGCACTATCCTGGATGGATAACTCTGAAACTGTAGAACAGGATGATGGTGATCTTGGAGGTGGATAGTTTCCAGAATCCATGAATTCCCCTAAACAAAAAAAGTCAATGCTGTTATTTTATTGTTTATACAATTTCTGCTTATTGTACACAACACATCACTGCCCCTGCCCCAAAAGGAATATTTGTTTTTCTTCATAACTGTACCAAATGACAGTAACATGCAGTAATAATAAGAAATATAATTTTTCTCACACATGACAGTTCAGTCTTTAGAAATAGAATTCAATAAAAATGTTTACCAACCTGAAGATCCTGCCTGTTCAGAAGTGTTTCTTTGGTCATCTTCATCACCGCACTTCTCATGATGTTGCTTCATTTGCGCCACCAGGCCTTGCATCTCTTTGTTGCATCGTTTGCATTTTGCACGCATGCCTGCCTTACTGATAGGCGAAGGAGCTTCATTAAAATATTCCCAAACTGGGTCTCTTTTACGGCCTGCTGCCATTATAAGGAAAGAATGTAATAAACCTCAGATCGTACCGTACACACAAACAGATCCAGACTTGTCTGTCTGTGGCTATGCTGCAGTATTGTGCTCAAAGTTTCACTTTCATTTTCTTGTCTGCTTGCCCTTCCTCCTCCTCACACTTAGATTCACATTCTTCTTGTGTTGTGCAGATATATTCCACTCCAAACAATCAGAAACATATTGTCTAACTTCTTGGACTTGGCACTGAAGGGGTTGATTCTGTATTCATAGGTTTGTAGAACAATAGGATTAAGGTATTTTTCTCAACTCTGTTCATGTTGTAACATTTTTGCTGTGAAGAAGAGGCTGGGACCTCTGCGGAGTCAAATTCAGTTTTGAGAACTGCGTACGTAAAGCGAGTGTCTGTGATAATATAGGAGAGAAACTGCCCACTAATCCTACAGAAACCTCTGGAAGAGCATGGCATTGTGAATGTTACACATACAGGTCCTTCTCAAAAAATTAGCATATAGTGTTAAATTTCATTATTTACCATAATGTAATGATTACAATTAAACTTTCATATACTATAGATTCATTATCCACCAACTGAAATTTGTCAGGTCTTTTATTGTTTTAATACTGATGATTTTGGCATACAACTCCTGATAACCCAAAAAACCTGTCTCAATAAATTAGCATATTTCACCCGACCAATCAAATAAAAGTGTTTTTTAATACCAAACAAAAAAACCATCAAATAATAATGTTCAGTTATGCACTCAATACTTGGTCGGGAATCCTTTGGCAGAAATGACTGCTTCAATGCGGCGTGGCATGGAGGCAATCAGCCTGTGACACTGCTGAGATGTTATGGAGGCCCAGGATGCTTCAATAGCGGCCTTAAGCTCATCCAGAGTGTTGGGTCTTGCGTCTCTCAACTTTCTCTTCACAATATCCCACAGATTCTCTATGGGGTTCAGGTCAGGAGAGTTGGCAGGCCAATTGAGCACAGTAATACCATGGTCAGTAAACCATTTACCAGTGGTTTTGGCACTGTGAGCAGGTGCCAGGTCGTGCTGAAAAATGAAATCTTCATCTCCATAAAGCATTTCAGCCGATGGAAGCATGAAGTGCTCCAAAATCTCCTGATAGCTAGCTGCATTGACCCTGCCCTTGATGAAACACAGTGGACCAACACCAGCAGCTGACATGGCACCCCACACCATCACTGACTGTGGGTACTTGACACTGGACTTCAGGCATTTTGGCATTTCCTTCTCCCCAGTCTTCCTCCAGACTCTGGCACCTTGATTTCCGAATGACATGCAAAATTTGCTTTCATCAGAAAAAAGTACTTGGGACCACTTAGCAACAGTCCAGTGCTGCTTCTCTGTAGCCCAGGTCAGGCGCTTCTGCCGCTGTTTATGGTTCAAAAGTGGCTTTACCTGGGGAATGCGGCACCTGTAGCCCATTTCCTGCACACGCCTGTGCACGGTGGCTCTGGATGTTTCCACACCAGACTCAGTCCACTGCTTCCTCAGGTTCCGGTCACCTCTTCTCGTTGTACAGCGTTTTCTGCCACATTGTTTCCTTCCAACAGACTTACCATTGAGGTGCCTTGATACAGCACTCTGGGAACAGCCTATTTGTTGAGAAATTTCTTTCTGGGTCTAAGGCCATGTGCACACGTTCAGTATTTTTCGCGTTTTTTTCGCGTTTTTACGCTATAAAAACGTGATAAAAACGCGAAAAAAACGCTTACATATGCCTCCTATTATTTTAAGTGTATTCCGCATTTTTTGTGCAAATGTAGCCTTTTTTTCCGCGAAAAAATCGCATCGCGGAAAAAAAAGCAACATGTTCATTAAAATGCGGAATTGCAGGGGATTCCGCACACCTAGGGGTCCATTGATCTGCTTACTTCCCGCACGGGGCTGTGCACACCATGCGGGAAGTAAGCAGATTATGTGCGGTTGGTACCCAGGGTGGAGGAGAGGAGACTCTCCTCCACGCACTGGGCACCATATAAGTGGTCAAAAAATAAGAATTAAAATAAAAAACAGTCCTATACTCACCCTCGATGTCTTCCCGCCTCCACTGCACGCTGCCGTTCGGTTCCTGTAGCTGGTGTGCGGCGAAAGACCTGCCGATGACGTCACTGTCCTGTGATTGGTCGTGAGCGGTCATGTGACCGCTCACGTGACCGTGACGTCACGGAAGGTCCTGTGCGCACAGACCAGCTATAGGAAGAGGAGCCGGACGCCGCTGAGGAGATGTCTGGGTGAGTATAAGCATTTTTTTATTTTTTTTATTATTTTTAAACATTCTATCTTTTACTATAGATGCGGCATAAGCTGCATCTATAGTAAAAAGTTGGTCACACTTGTCAAACGCTATGTTTGACAAGTGTGACCAACCTGTCAGTCAGTTTTCCAAGCGATGCTACAGATCACTTGGAAAACTTTAGCATTCTGCAAGCTAATTACGCTTGCAGAATGCTAAAAAAACGCGAAAAAAACGGAAAAAAAACGCAAAAAAAAAAATGCGGATTTCTTGCAGAAAATTTCCGGTTTTCTTCAGGAAATTTCTGCAAGAAATCCTGAACGTGTGCACATACCCTTAGGCCATGTGCACACGTTCAGGATTTTTAGCGTTTTTTTTGCGTTTTTCGCTATAAAAACGTGATAAAAACGCGAAAAAAACGCTAACATATGCCTCCTATTATTTACAAGGTATTCCGCATTTTTTGTGCAAATGTTGCGATTTTTTCCGCGAAAAAATCGCATAGCGGAAAAAAAAGCAACGTGTTCATTAAAAATGCGGAATTGCAGGGATTCCGCACACCTAGGAGTCCATTGATCTGCTTACTTCCCGCACGGGGCTGTGCACACCATGCGGGAAGTAAGCAGATTATGTGTGGTTGGTACCCAGGGTGGAGGAGAGGAGACTCTCCTCCACGCACTGGGCACCATATAAGTGGTCAAAAAATAAGAAATAAAATAAAAAATAGTCCTATACTCACCCTCGATGTCCCGCGCAGTGTTCCCGCCTCACCGCTGCACGCTGCCGTTCGGTTCCTGTAGCTGATGTGCGGCGAAGGACCTTGCCGATGACGTCACTGTCCTGTGATTGGTCGTTAGCGGTCATGTGACCGCTCACGTGACCGTGACGTCACGGAAGGCCCTGTGCGCACAGACCAGCTATAGGAAGACGAACGGACGCCGCGGACGCCGCTGATGAGATGTCTGGGTGAGTATAAGCATTTTTTTATTTTTTTTATTATTTTTAAACATTCTATCTTTTACTATAGATGCTGCATAAGCTGCATCTATAGTAAAAAGTTGGTCACACTTGTCAAACAGTATGTTTGACAAGTGTGACCAACTTGTCAGTCAGTTTTCCAAGCGATGCTACAGATCGCTTGGAAAACTTTAGCATTCTGCAAGCTAATTACGCTTGCAGAATGCTAAAAAAACGTGAAAAAAACGGAAAAAAAACGCAAAAAAAAAAATGCGGATTTCTTGCAGAAAATTTCCGGTTTTCTTCAGGAAATTTCTGCAAGAAATCCTGAACGTGTGCACATACCCTTACCCTCTTGCTTGAGGGTGTCAATGATGGCCTTCTTGACATCTGTCAGGTCGCTAGTCTTACCCATGATGGGGGTTTTGAGTAATGAACCAGGCAGGGAGTTTTTAAAAGCCTCAGGTATCTTTTGCATGTGTTTAGAGTTAATTAGTTGATTCAGAAGATTAGGGTAATAGGTCATTTAGAGAACCTTTTCTTGATATGCTAATTTATTGAGACAGGTTTTTTGGGTTATCAGGAGTTGTATGCCAAAATCATCAGTATTAAAACAATAAAAGACCTGACAAATTTCAGTTGGTGGATAATGAATCTATAGTATATGAAAGTTTAAGGGTATGTGCACACGTTGCGGATTTCTTGCAGAAAATTCCTGAAGAAAACCGGAAATTTTCTGCAAGAAATCCGCATTTTTTTTTTTGCGTTTTTTTTCCGTTTTTTTCGCGTTTTTTTAGCATTCTGCAAGCGTAATTAGCTTGCAGAATGCTAAAGTTTTCCAAGCGATCTGTAGCATCGCTTGGAAAACTGACTGACAGGTTGGTCACACTTGTCAAACATAGCGTTTGACAAGTGTGACCAACTTTTTACTATAGATGCAGCTTATGCAGCATCTATAGTAAAAGATAGAATGTTTAAAAATAATAAAAAAAATAAAAAAAATGCTTATACTCACCCAGACATCTCCTCAGCGGCCGTCCGGCTCCTCTTCTAGCTGGTCTGTGCGCACAGGACCTCCCGTGACGTCACGGTCACGTGAGCGGTCACATGACCGCTCACGACCAATCACAGGACAGTGACGTCATTCGGCGAGGTCCTTCAGCGCACACCAGCTACAGGAACCGAACGGCAGCGTGCGAGGAGGCGGGAATACATCGAGGGTGAGTATAGGACTGTTTATTATTTTATTTCTTATTTTTTGACCACTTATATGGTGCCCAGTGCGTGGAGGAGAGTCTCCTCTCCTCCACCCTGGGTACCAACCGCATATAATCTGCTTACTTCCCGCATGGTGTGCACAGCCCCGTGCGGGAAGTAAGCAGATCAATGGACCCCTAGGTGTGCGGAATCCCTGCAATTCCGCATTTTTAATGAACATGTTGCTTTTTTTTCCGCTATGCGATTTTTTCGCGGAAAAAATCGCAACATTTGCACAAAAAATGCGGAATACCCTGTAAATAATAGGAGGCTTATGTAAGCGTTTTTTTTCGCGTTTTTATCACGTTTTTATAGCGAAAAAACGCGAAAAAAACGCTAACAATCCTGAACGTGTGCACATGGCCTAATTGTAATCATTACATTATGGTAAATAATGAAATTTAACACTATATGCTAATTTTTTGAGAAGGACCTGTATACAGCCTTTATTCTACTGAGTTAAACAACTCAGCTTTATCTCATGATGGAAGAACCTTTGGATGGTAAAATATTTTCCTCAAAAAGCAGTTTATTGAAATAAATCCGATTTAAATAAAAAAAATCCGATTTAAATAAAAAAAAATCCGATTTTTTTGATTTTTTTTTTAAAAAAAACTGATTTTTATCCACCCTGTATGCAGATACTACTATTGGGTAGAAACCACAACTCAAGACTAGTGATGAGCGAGTATACTCGTTGCTCGGGTTGCTCGGATGCTCTCCAAGTATTTATGACTGCTCAGGGATTTAGTTTTTTATCGCCTCAGCAGCGTGATTTACAGCTATTAGCCAGCTTGATTACATGTGTGGATTACCTAGATACCAGGCAACCCCCACATATACTCAGCCTGGCTAATAGCTGTAAATCATTCAGCTGCGGTGATGCAAACTAAATCTCTGAACACTAACAAATACTCAGAGGTCACCCGAGCGTTGTCTGGCAAACCCGAGCAACGAGTACACATGCTCATCACTACTCAAGACGCATGTATCAATGAACTAAATGAGAGATTTAGAAATCAGTTTTCAGTAACCTCACTTTTGGGCTCGCTCACATGAGCGTATAACATGGCCGGGTGATAGCTGATGTTATAATATGGGGCAGTGCAGATCTGAGATTTTTTTCTACAGACTGAATTAGCTCTGTAATTTGGATCATGTGCACCCACACAAGTCTTTGGGTGCTTGTGAAACATCCACAGACTTAGACAATGGAGAAGATGGAGAAATTATGTTCTCCATCTTCACACTTGTGCTCCGATTCTCGCATGCGAGACAACTGGATCACAGTAAGATGACACTTGGATCAAACTAACAGAGTTTGAGCCTAGAGCCATTAGCATAATCGGTCTGATTCTCTTGCAGGAGGGAATCATTGCTCGTGTGAAACCGGCCATAATGGTAGCTGATGGCAGCCAGTTCATTCTATAAGGCCTTCTGTCAGATTTTAAGATAAAAAATTGTAATATACCGTACATTATTAAAAAATCTGCTTCTTTCTCCACTTGGACTGATCTTTCACTCTCAGAATTATAATTTACTGTTAATATCTTTCTTAAGAGAATACAGCTTTTTCCTGTTATTACTGAGATAGAGGAAATGGCAGTTGGTGCTAATAAAGTTCTATGGAGAACAGTAACTGCCATACGCAGCAGAATCCCTGTGTCCGCATATAGCTTCTAATCCCCATCCTTCCCTATTCATAGAATATTAAGAGCACCAACGGCCACCTCCTATCTCAGTAATAGGAGAGTCTGCCTTCACTGAATACAGATTTTACCAGTAAATTACCAGTAAAAGATCAGTCCAGAAGGAAAAAGAAGCCGATTTCTCGGACAAGATATATTATCACTGTTGCTTATTTTAATGTGAACTATTGATTTAGTAAATACAAATTATAATTACTGTTATGCTTTAAAGAGTTATGGTGAAAAAGGGTACAAAAATGGCAGTGATGGAAGAAGAGTAGAAACTTTTAAGTATACTTTCTGAAACTTTGCAAATATTTTCATTTTCAGAAAAAAATAATTCTGATCATCACAATGCTTGAGGATAACCACAAAACAGCTAAACAGTTTAAAAAACAAACTTTTATAAAAACCATATTTCACCACCCACACATAAGGGCAAGCTGAAATGAGATGTGCTGGTAATAATTGCCGTATGAGAAAGAAAAGAAACTAGGACCCCGGGTTACACAAACATGGAGTTAATTAGATCTGGAATTATGGAACATGCTGGAACCAAATATAATTCCATATTTAAACTCTGTTTCCGGCTTTGTAATGATGAAATTATTTGTAATAATGTTACTAATTTTAAAGAGGTTGTCCACTTCTTAAACACTGATGACCTAACCTTAGGTCAAAAATCTCCCAAATCTTCCATAACCCCTCAGCAGTGCCACAGGCTGATCGCCTCCATGCCTCGCCGCATTGATGCAGTAATTGATGCAAAAGGAGCCCGACCAAGTAATGAGGGCATTTACTGAACATACATTTCAGTAGGCCAACATTTTGGATGTTAAAATCATTTTTCAAGCTGGTGTTATAAAGTATTCTAATTTACTGAGATAATGACTTTTGGGTTTTCATTGGCTGTAAGCCATAATTATCAACATTAACAGAAATAAACACTTGAAATAGATCATTCTGTGTGTAATGACTCTATATATGAGTTTCACTTTTTGTATTAAAGAACTGAAATAAATTAACTTTTTGATGAGATTCTAATTTTGTGAGAAGCACCTGTATTTGGACATAATACATTTTAATTAAACAATTTATGACAATTATTTTGTACTACCCCTTAAAGAAATATAATGGTATTTTAATGGTCATTGTACTTTTAAAAATGTTATCTCTTCTGATAAAATAATCTTGCAAATAGACAATCAGTAAATCAATCAATTTTGTTGTCTTTTCAACAAATAATCCCTCCGTAGGTGTTTCCTTTCTGTCTAACTTGCTGTCCACTGCCTGTTGTCTAGTGTAATCCATCTCTAGGAGCAGATACACGGAGATGGATTACAGGTAGTGTGGGTGGGTCCATCTCTCTCAGCTCTTGCTCTCCTGTCAGTCAAACTGCCTACAGGCATAACAGGGAGGCAGGTTTTCAGTTAGGCCGGTTTCACACGTCAGTGGCTCCGGTACGTGTGGTGACAGTTTTCTCACGTACCGGAGACACTGACTCACGTAGACACATTAAAATCAATGTGTCTCTGCACATGTCAGCGTGCTTTCACGGACCGTGTGTCCGTTTGAAAAACACGGAGACATGTCAGTGTTCGTGGGAGTGCACGGATCACACGGACCCATTAAAGTCAATGGGTCCGTGTAAAACACGTACCACACACGGATGCTGTCCGTGTGCCGTCCGTGTGCCGTGCAGGAGACAGCGCTACAGTAAGCGCTGTCCCCCCAGCTTGTGGTGCTGAAGCCGCCATTCATTTCTTCTCTCCAGCAGCGTTCGCTGGAGAGAAGAAATGAAAAATCTTTTTTTTTTTTTTTTGTGGTTGAAATAAAGATCTTTGTCACCACCCCCCTCCCACCCCCTGTGCGCCCGCCCACTGGAAATAAAATACTCACCCAGCTCCCTCGATGCGTCCTCTCCACGCCACAGCTTCTCCTGTATGAGCGGTCACGTGGTGCCGCTCATTACAGTGATGAATATGCGGCCCCACCTCCCATAGGGGTGGAGCCGCATATTCATCACTGTAATAAGCGGCACCACGTGAGGACGCATCGAGGGAGCTGGGTGAGTATTTTATTTCCAGCAGGCGGGCGCACAGGGGGTGGGAGCGGGGTGGTGACAAAGATCTTTATTTCAACCGCAAAAAAAAAGATTTTTAATTTCTTCTCTCCAGCGAATGCTGCTGGAGAGAAGAAATGAATGGCGACTTCAGCACCCAAAGCAGGGGACAGCGCTTACTGTAACGCTGTCTCCTGCACGGTCCGTGTGGTACCCAGTCGGCACACGGCTGCCGCACGTGTGCCACACTAATGTGCCACGTGAGCTCACGGACACACGGACACGGATAACTCCGGTACCGATTTTTCCAGTACCGGAATTATCTGGACGTGTGGGACAGGCCTTAGGGGAAGGGGAGACATTGGACAATGGCCGGAGGAATACATTCTCGGAAGTAGGGTACAGGAAGTTCCAGCACGTTTAGTGATGGTGGAATGATGATGATGAAAAGGAATTACTCACTCAAAATAGTTGATAGCCAGTTATAAACAATTACAATTGGGACAGTTCTTAGTCTTGATAGACTGGGATATGTACTAAAACAAGTTTTGTCTTCTGTATGAGATGGCCCCGAGACCAAGACCATGCTTTTCCACAGCTAGGCTCTAAATCAGAATTGCTCTTTAGCAATCTATGCATTTGGAATATATTGCCATAATCAGGATCTCCATGTTCACTCTACACGCTAAAATTAAAATGTTTGAATATTAATACAAAACTTGTCTGATGCATATGACATTTATTTCAATTACCCCCTAATATATCAACATGAAATCTCCCCATGGCAAAAAAAAGGTGCGAATTCATTTCAGTAGTTGAAGACTTTGAAATATAACAAACGCTGACATGTATCCTTAATAGTGATGAAAACTATAAGTGCAGCATTTGTGGCAACCCGCCGAGTGGCGAATCCATGATGAACTCCGCCGACGATGAGCTTGAAGCATTATCCTCAGCTGAACCTGGTGTCTGACTCTATAAACATCACTGGAACAGATCAGACATTTTTGATAGAAAGTATAGTTTTCATTTTAAACTGTTTCTGCATGACTTGTGAACTTTAAACGGCATAAAAAAATATTCAGTATATTCCATCTGACACACAGCATGCATACTTTTGCGTAGAAACTATTTCTAGTCTCCTTTTCTTGGCTTTTGAATGTTCCTTCGATATTACTCAGACTACCTTTTTTTCCTTGGAAGAAATTAACCGATTTTCATCAGTGCTTGGTCAGTTAGTTTTTATCATCAGAGTTCCAGCAGTTACTCGTGAATACAAAACACCTGATGTTAGATTCTTATAGGGGTTGTCCAAGGTTTTTCATGAAAGTCTGCAGTCACTCTATGTGACTGCAGACTTGTGCATGCTCAGAGCACGACGGCTCAAATGAATTGAGTGAGGCAACGTATGTCTAGTCAGAATGTGGCCGGGAGCACGCAAATCGCCTACAGAGAATCCTAACAGCATGTGCTGCGCAAGATGAAACACTTCACAAGTCTGCAGTCACATAGAGAAACTGTAGACTTTCGCGAGACACCTGGTCAACTAATTAAAGAGGTTTCTAGCCTTAGCCTACACATCTGTCGTCACTATATGACTGCAGACTTATGAATTCTTACATCGAGTGCACTGATAAAAATGTTGATAAAAAGCACTGTCTTAGTTGTGGTATAACTGCAGCCACACCACTGATTGGCAGCTTTCTGTGTACGCTGTGCATTGGCAGAAAGCTGCAAATCAGTGGTGGGGCGGGGTTTCTCAATGCCCATGAATATATGAATATGGAGGACTACAGCAGGTTTAGGTGGTCTCTAGTGATAATCTATAAAGGTGATAAAACAGTGATTTTATCAAAACTACAGAAAGCAGCCCAGTAGGTGGCACATCACTGGAATCAGGGTCTCTGCCTCTACATTATGCTGCTCTCAGATTAGCTGGCAAAAACCTGGTGACAAATTAGCTTTACTAGTATGCACAGCATGCTACTTAGGAGGAGTATAGTCTACAAATGTGCACACATTCCTAGTGGGCAGAAATTTGGGATCAATGTCATTATTTTGGTGACCCTGAAGGTCTTTAAATAGCAGTATCATCCCAAATTTAAAATATGAGCCAGTCTTGCTTTTGGACAAAAATTCAATTCCCTATGTCACCCCCCCTACCAAAAAAAATGAAGAAGAAGAAAACAAAACTGAAAATAAGATTAAGTAAGGTGGGAAAAAATGAACAAAAAGTCACTGAAGGAAAGATGACTGAAGGAGCATAATGATAGAGAAATCAAAATATAATATAGTAATAGGTCCTATCAGCCAAAATATCACATAAATCATTGTACTAACAGAAGTGATAAAAAAATACACTGGACATATAGTTATGAGTTCAGTGCCTGGCAGCTGAACGGCGGTGTGTCTGTACATATAGCCAGCCATCAGACACTGGCGGAGGTGAAAAGAGGTGAAAAGAGGTGACGGAAGCGCTTCATCATGGATGCACCAAACATAACTATGTGGCCAGTGTACTCTCATGGCTCCTATTAGTAAAACACCCAAATATTTTTGTGCCATCTTTTCTGACAGGAGAGGGGTATATATTGCTCTTACATAGGGTAGAATACTTTTACAGCATAGCAAGACTTTGCAAAGAGAGAAGGACACGTGAAACATTGAAGAAGAAGAATAGACGGAAGCATCAAGGTGTACCTGAAATGTAATGATGCCGGGATGGATTGGTTCTAGGAAGGTGGGAAATGCACACATGGTGAGGACTAAAGAAGAAGAAAATACTGCACAATCTTTTCAAAAGTCAGAACACTGTATACAAAACAAAAGAAAAACACTAAATTATTTGTACCCTAAGATGATGCTTAAAAAATTGTCCAAAAAAACCCCAAAACCTGGGGAAGGTACTGAGACATTTTATGTGTAGCAATCTAATATTAGTAACTTACTGAGTAGCAGTTAGATAAACTCCCAATCATGAATTCTTCCATCAAGCTTGATAACATCTCCTAAACATTAGTGATGAGTGAACGTGCTCTGATAAGGTGTTATCTGAGCATGCTCGGGTGCTAACCGAGTGACCGACATGATCAAAAAATAAGCTGCATATGGGCCCAGGAGGTAAGCGGGCACATTTCTACCTCCAAAGCAGGTGGAATTGTACATTTTGGAGTGCCAGTAAAATATGTTCGAGTCCCCGCGGCGGCATGTCCGCAGCTGTTTGACAACCGAAAAACATGCAGGGATTGCCTAATAAACAGGGAATCCCTGCATGTGTTGCGGCTGCCGAATAGCTGTGAGACATGCCGCCGCGGGGACTCGGACATATTTTACTAGCACGCCGAAGACACTCGGTTAGCACCCGAGCATGCTCAGATAACACCAAATCCGAGCACGTTCACTATTACTACTAAACATGAAATGTAGATCTAAATATTATATAGTTCAGTCCAGTGATCAGTTCATTGTTATTAAAGGTGTTATTCTCAGTGAGAAGTCTCACATGCTAATTCTCATTAGCTGATCAATAAAAGGGATCGCTGCACTGCCCATGTACAGGACACGCGTGATGAAGCGGTGGACACAGAAAGAAGGGACCCCCGGGGCAGGAACAATATATGGGACCTTTACAGTTTAATATCTCATCAAAATGTACAATTCCACCTGCTTTGGAGGTAGAAATGTGCCCCCTTACCTCCTGGGCCCATGTGCGGCTGCACTGGTTGAAAGCCCCCTGCAATATACTATGGGTTGTAAGACGACAGACATCCTAAATGTAGACCATCACCTCTACAGCAATATTAACATGTTGGAAGCGCTGGATAATTCAGAATTTGGGGGGCCTTGTTGGACACAATGAAGCTACCAGTACTTTACATTGCTTGCTAATTGTGAATGAAGGATCACACTATCAGCAGATCCGCTAATGAAAACAATCTGTCACAACATGTTGTTCCCATGACAACACCGGAGCCAGTAATCAGTCGCCAATAAATCAGTATATATTAACGTGTTGCTGTCACCTTTCTTCACGAAATGAATAGCTGCCACAAAATTCTCTAACATCCAAGTATGTGATAAACACCATCTATCTCTTGATACAGCATTTACCCCATTAAAACCTCCAGATAAATACAAGTCTTTTACTATGAGAAACTATAATGTAGAGGCGTGTACGGGTATTTCAAGAACTGGCAGCCATTCTGGCTACATCCTACACAGAGAGGAAACATGGGCTACTGTGTGAGGAGCTGGATAACACAGCCTATCACTATTTAGTCGGGGTCTCTAACGTTTGGGCAGTCCATTTTTTTTCCAGAATATCGATTACCGCCCAAACATCGTACACCTAGCCAAAATAGGAACCTATGCTCCTAAATCCCTCTGAATTTGTCCATCGGTTATTCTTCTTCCTAGAGTACACATGTATATCTGATAAGGCTGGACATAAATTAATTCTAAATGGGACTAGAGGAAGCCATCGTCAGACAACTCCAACGCCGGCTTATCTCTCGTAAGAACGAAATATGCCATTCCAGCACAGGCTCACACACATTTTTTTTAAATATTTTGCTAGCACCAACTTTAATTGGCCCTACAACAGCCACAGGAATGATTGCAGACCTGTCTTAATTTTTGGTGACCATTTACTGACCCGTTTCATGTATGGGGGAGAATGAGGCCTGGTTCACATTGCGTCTTGGCTCTGTCGGAGTTTCCATCTGAAGCCCTGAAAAACAAGGATTTTGGTGGACGGGACAATTGAATCTAAACTCATTTTTGGCAGTGTCCACTTTGATGTGTAGGGCGCAAAAGCGCACTCGACTACCGTGGATCACGTTGTCGGCAGCACATCCCCCAATTACAGAAGGTGTTTAAACAAGTGTTTTGTACATACACTCAGTTAATCGGTGGCATGTTTACACTGACTGATGATTGGAACGCTTCTTTCAACGATTACTGCTCCATTTAAATGGGCCTTAAAAGGGGCTGTCCACTGCTTAAACAACCTCTTCTCAATTAGTTTGTTACTCCAAGTAAAGTAATAACAGCTATACTCAGTTCCTGTGCCGGCGCCATTCCAGCTGTGTCGGTGTCACGGTTTCATCATTCACTGTGGCCTAGGGTTGCTGAGAGTGACAGCTCGGCCGCCCTGTAGGATCTGAGGTGTGCTGGACTGTCAGTATTGTGAGTGCCAGCCCAGTTGTCCAATCTGATGTTGTGGCGTGCTGATAGCCCTGCTGCTCAATCTCCCCTAACTTGAGGGCGTTCCTTCAGGTGCCCCCCGTCCTTGATTATTTGCTAGCTATTTAGCTGGCTAGCTACCCTCCTGGCATTGGACTCTGGACTGTTACCTCACCACACTTTTTTATTGCCCCTCTGTATTACGAGCCCTCCTGGTATCTCACATTGGACGTCCTGACTACCCTATCTCATTGCTTCTCCTTGAGTAGAGACTCAGCGTCAGTCGGCACCGGCTCTTCCGGGACTTGCGTGATATTCTGCCATTAGCCAATCAGCTGCTTCACTCTCTCTTCATTCAGATAAATCTGACATCTGGAGGAAATCAGAGAGCAGCAGCAGCTCTCACTTCCTCCGGATGTCAGATTTGGCTGCTGATTAGCTGCAGGGATCCCGTGACATAAGAATGTCAGGTGAACCCTGGGAGAGCCAGTGCAGACACTGCTGAAATGGTGAGGTGAGTATACCGGTCATTATTTTACTTGGGGAAAACAGTGATTGAGAAGGAGTTGTCCAAGTACTGGACAACCCCTATAAGCTCTCAGTGACATATTATTTCCAAAAAGATCACTGCACTCTCGTCTTCCACAGCAATGGCCATCACTGTGCATCTATCTAGATATGGCCAGATCAAGATGACTACAGAATAAAGAATACTAAAGGCAATATTTCATCTGTCACCAAAGTGTTTTCTCACATAAGGCAAAACAGAAGATGAACAACTTAACACATGAACACGCTCAGAGCTGCCAAAACTTTTCTTGGCTCCAGATAAACAGATCATGCATAGTATCACTCTATTAGCTTAATAATTAATGTAAAAAAAGATGTCACAGTTTTAACTGCAAAATATCAAAGTAACGCTGGCAGCTCTTCAAGGCATTAATACTTGTATGACACATTTTCATTTTGTTCATTTTTTGTTTGCTTTCTTTTTTTTTATTAATATAAAGGATCCATTTAATCTACTTGAATGGATAACAAAGAACTCCTAAGCTAGCCATACACATTCATACCACTGCACTCACCATGGCAGACAAGTTGTTAGAATGTAAGCAGGATTCATTAAAGAGTGTCACCCCAAAAATGGCAATTAAAATGCATAAACATATATATCAGGTAGATATCCCCTATAAAAATCATACCAAGCATATACAATTTAGCTTGCTACTTGCTGAAAAATCTCCCTGTATTCAATATGCAAATAAGTTTGCTTTGGTATACCATTGGGGTGACCTATGCCTTGGTACACCGTTACAACCTAATATTTGCAGTTCATTATCTTGATTGACAGAGCTCCATCAGTAAGTGCAAACACTGTCTAAAATCAACTCGTGCATCTGTGCTTGCGCACTGACACTGTAGGACTGTAGGAGTGAAGCGGCGGGATCCAATAGTCAGTGTGTGCATGTACACAGTGTGGCTGCGGTCGTATTCTGACAGCTGGTTCCTGCCTGTCTTTGGCAGCCACTCAAGTGGCTTCTGTGAAGAGCAGGGGTGTTGAAGTCAGCAGACAATGTGCGCACATCAAAACATCCGCACTGAAGCCGCTCGCTGCACTTCCAGATGGACCAAGCGGAATAAGCAGGAACCTGGCGCTAAAAAGCACCTGCAGCCACATTCCCTGCATGCCCTCACTGATACTTGGAGCGCGCCTCTGTGCTCCATCAGTGTCAGTGGGCAAATGCAGACATGCAAACTGATTTTAGACAGTGCTCACTCTTACCAACCGAGCGCTGTCAATCAAGACAAGGGACTGGCTTTAATATCCAAATAGGAGGGTATAACAGTGCACCAAAGGCACAGGACAGGCCAGGGGTAGACTTAAGTGCTCTCATTTGCTTAATAAATAAAAGTAGATTTTTGAGGAACTATTAAGTTAAACTTTATAGGTCTGGTATGATTTTTATAGGGGCCCAAGTCCCCTATATAAACGTTTACTCAGAATAATTGCCATTTGGTGGTGACTCCTTTTACGAAAGCCTATGAGTATGTTTTCTGTCACAAAGTAATCAATACAAAGTGATTGACAGTTTTTCTTGTATGAGCTTGTATAAAGGATGGCTGTCAATCAGTAATGTGTGGGTGAGGAATCAGGAATCACAGGCATAAAAGTATTAAATAGAAAATACCAATTTCCTGAGTATGGCCACTACCAAGTGTATGGAGATGTGATGTACATACAATTTGTGCTTCCGCTCACCGCAGACTCTACTAATAACTGATCAGGGGGTTCCACTATGTTACCCTCATTGATCTGATATTTATGATGTAGCCAAAGGATTTGCCATTAGTATCTTAGTACTGGACAACCCCTTTCCTTATGGAAAATTATATATAGAATAATGCAATTATACAATATTAGAGCTGAGCAAAAAGATTTACTCTGCCTTGCTCTGCTTAACAGGTAGTACTTCAGGGTGTCAAATGTACAATTGATGGCCAAGCATTCTTTTTTCTGTAATGGCATAGTTTTTATCACAGGAGATGAGTTTTCTACTTAAGTACAGGACTGGATGCTTCTCACCATTAACTTCTTGGGACAACACAATTCCCAACCTGACCTCAGAGGCGTCCATTTGGACCACGAATTCCCTACTGAAGTCAGATGTGATCGAGACCAGCTGCTTACACAGAGCAAGCTTCAACTCTTGGAATGTCATCTCTGCTTCAGAAGATCATTTGGCCATTGATGTCTTCCTGCCCTTAAGAAGGTTGGTCAGGGGTGTGGCTATCATGGCGAAATACGGGATAAACTACTGATAGTATCCCACAATTACCAGAAACGTCGAACCTGTTTCTTGGAGACCGTTTGCGGTCAATTTTGCATTGCCGCTACCTTATTCATTTACGGCTTTATTTCACTTCTTCCTACGAAGTAGCCCAAGTATTTTGCTTCCTCTTTCCCCATGGACCACTTCTTTGGGCTTATAGTAAACCCCTCTTTCTTCAGCGCATCCAACACGACCTTGACTTTCTGCAGATGACTTCCCCAATCTGTGGTGAATATCACAATATCTTTGAGGTAAGCTGCAACGTACCTTTTGTGCGGGCCCAGGATCCGGTCCATGGCTCTTTAGAAGGTACTTGGGGCTCCTTGCAGCTCAAACAGCATTCCGGTATACTGGGAGCAACTGTCTGGTGTAGAAAAGGCCATCTTCTCCTTGGCACTTTGAGAGAGGAGGATTTGCCAGTAAGCTTTCGTTAGGTCCAGGGTGGTGATGTATCTGGCTGACCCTAGCCTCTTTATGAGTTAATCGACATGAGTCATGAGATATGCGTCAAATTTAGACACCTCATTTAGTTTCCTGTAGTCGTTACAGAAACGACACTATCAGGCTTCGGCACGTGGACAATGGGACTGCATCAGCTGCTCTTTAACCCCTCAATGATACCCAGGCTCAACATTCTCCTCACCTCCTTTGACCTCACCTCACACCCTCATGGATGACTTTGGTGATGCAATACGGCTTTTGGATCACCTATAATATATATATTACCTATGTAGCTCTGTCAGGATTTCATGTTGAACAACCCACATACGACCTGGCAACTCCGAAAACAGGTCCCGGTTCCGCTGAAAAAGTTTTTCGCACTGTTGGTCGGGGCCGATGACAGTGTCTCTGCCACTCTGACATCCGACATTGGCCTCAGGATTCTCCCCAGGCACGTAGCTTCCACTGGTTCCGTCTTGCCAAGGTTTAAGCAGACTGATGTGGTACACTTGGTATGGCTTTCTTCTCCCTGGCTGGTGGGCCATGTAGTTGATGTCACTCACCTTTTTAACCACTTTGTATGGTCCCTGCCACTTGGAGAGAAATTTACTTTAAACTGTGGGGATCAACACCAACACACCAGGGCTAAACTGTCTCAGCCACGCCGACCGATTGTAGACCCTTGCCTGGGCCTCTTGTGCTTGAAGGAGGCTCTCCTTCAGGATTGACATCACCCTTGCGATTCTGTCCCGCATCTGGGCTACATGCATGATTATACTTCGGTGGGGTATAACCCCTGCTTGCCAGGTCTCCTTCCCAATATCCAGAAGTCCCCCACGGGGCCATCCATATAACAACTCGAATGGCGAGAACCCCGTAGAGGTCTACAGAACTTCCCTAGTAGAGAACAGCAGGTCCAGGAGTAGTCAATTCCAGTCTCGGCCATCGTTTTCCACAACCTTCTAAAGAATGGACTTCAAGGTCTTATTGAACTTCTCCACCAGGCCGTCCGTCTGCAGATGGTACACCGTCAGGATCTCCTTTGAAAGGCCCGTCCAAGAGAAAATATAAAATAGGTCTCGGGCTATGCTTCTGGTGCAGAAGTTTCATAGTTGCACCACCTCTGGGTACCATGTTGCATAGTCCATGACCACCAGGATATATTGGTGCCCTATGACAGACTTAACTAGGGGCCCGACAAGGTCCATGGCAATCCAGTCAAATGAAACCTCTATAATGGGTAAAGGCACTAGGGGACTGCAGAAGTGGAAGCACTTAGCTGACAGTAGGACAGGACTGTCAATAATTAACAATTTCTTAGTGACACCCTGGCCAGTAGAACCTTTGAAGTACCCACTCTTGGGTTTTGCCTACGCCCAGGTGCCTACCCAAGACATAAGAATGGGCAAGGTCTAGAATCTTACACCTGTAGGGTCCTGGTGCTAACAGCTGCTCTAATACTTCCCCTCTTAGTTTAGTGACCCAATATAGCTGATCCTCATTTACTGTGAAATATGGAAACTTTGTGTTGGCCCCCGGCTCTTGGGCAACCCCACTGATCACAATAACATTGTCCTATGCTGCTTTTAGGGCAAGGTCCTCTATTTGAGCAGTCACAAAACTCCCACCCAGACAACCGAAAACTAAGGAATCTTGGCCTCATGGGTTACTGTCCTGCCCTCGTCGCTAGCTAGGACACACAGGAGAAACTCATTGCCTCCAATGGGGATTCTTCATGGTTAAGCTGGATCCTATCTGAGTAACTTGGCGCCCTCGCCTTTCGTCATAAGTCCGAGAACAAGCTAAAGTGCAGCCCTACTATTACTGGGTGTAGCAGGTTTTTAACTACTCCGACCTCATGGGACTCAGTACCAAAGTTTGTTTTTATAGACATTCTAGCAACAGGGCAGTGCTTGACATTCTTGTGAATACAGCGTACGCCCACTATTTTTACGAGGATTAATTGATGGGGTGGTGTTGCCCTTACCAGGGTCACCAGACTCCCCGAGTCAAAGAGTACCAACACCAGTACCCCATTTATTGTCATGGGACATGCTTGTGGCCCCTCACTAGTCCACACTGCAAGCTGGAAAGGCATAATACGAACAGCACCTTCCCATGCTGTAGTCCATCGTTTCAGTGCACAAAGGGCAATGGACGGCTATGTGCCCTGGACCGTGACATCTACAACAAATTAAGTCCTTAGCAGCAGCCTTTGGCAACACCTCAGTGACCCCTTTGGATCTTGGACTCCCATGAGCTGTGACTCTACTACTCTTTTTTTGAGAGAGTCAAGATCCTTCTGGGTACCCCAGCACAGGAATGCAAAACTGCTTGGTTTCCTTAAGGGCATCTCGACCACCTGTTCCTGTCCATTAGGCCAACCAGGTCATTCGCATTCCTCGGGTCTCCCTGGGCAACCCAGGTCTGCACTGGCCAAGGAAGGGAGTGAAAAAATCTGTCCATAAGAACACGCTAAACCATCTGGGTTGGATTAGAGGACTCTGGCTGCAACCACTTATGTTCAAGATTCAGCAGCCTTCAAATTTGGGAGGGAGGGGGGTTTGTCACTGCAATATGCCCAGTGGTGGACCCTTTGAGCTCTAACAAACAGTCACTCCTGAGCTTGCCAATATCTCAGTTTTTAATTTGGCATACCCCCTGAGCATCCTGTAAGGCCAGGTCATAATAAGCCTTTTGGGGCTAGCCAGTTAGATAGAGGACATGCAACTTCGCCCACTGCCCCAGCAGAAGCTTCTCCGGCTCTGCTACCCTTTCAAACACAGTCAAAAATGCCTCAATGTCATCACCTGGGCTCATCTTTTGCATGGATTGTCTTATCGCCTTCCAGACGTATGAGTCATCATCTGGACATAGAGTTGGAGCATCCGCCGTGCAACAGACCGCCTCTGTTAGTCAATCAATCTGCTGCTGCTATCATTGCGGTTGCTGCTGCTGGTGGAACTGTTGCATAAGCAGTTTATTTTTCTCCTGTTGTGCTTGTACCAGCTGTTTAATCAGGTCCTCTATGCTGTCTGACGTTGCTCACATACGACATCTGTAGCAGTCACACATGTTCCCTGGGAACGGTGCTCGCACTTCTAACACCAACTGTGGTAGATCAGCTCGCTTTACTGCACACAGAAGTAGACACAGGAACACTGTCTCTTTAAATCTTCCACTGGTTTATTAAAGGTACTACATAAACCAGTGCAGAGTTAGCAAAACAAACACTGCTTTTCTGGCCTAAAGGAAAAACAAAACATAACATATGGCACAGTCTGTGCTGCTGTGAGGATCTGCCTGCTCAGGAACAAACAACAAAAGGTTTAGCTTTCCTTATCATGATAACACTGCTCTGGAGCATACACCTCCAGACACACCCAACACTGAATCAGCTAGAAGGCTGTGTGTTTATGTTCTGGACTCTACCCTGGGATGGATATATGGTGAACAGCCTCCCACCTACTCTACATCTGTTCACTCAACCTTGCCCTAAACACTTAAGTGTGCTGGAACGTTTTCCTAGGTTTATATCACTGAAGCTAATAATCTCTGTGATACATATCACGCCTCAAGTACTTTGCCAGTGACTTTGTAACAATACATTAGGACCTTTTATAATAAGTAGAAAATACACGCAATAAAGATTCACCACTGATAGCGCACCTTTCTAAATCAGATTACATTTAAATATGGAAATGAAGTGAAATGGAGTTTACAGAAATATTTCCCTTTTTAACACTCCTCCCATGCTTGCGTGGTCTTATAATCATGTAGTATTTCTATATATTAATTACTATTGTATTCACAACAAAGAGGAGAAAATACAAAAGTTACTTCAAAAAAGTTTCTTGCTTCTAGTCACATTTCTGTAAGTTCTGCAAACATCATAAAACAGTATGACAGTACACGACATCCTATGGATGTGAACATTATTACTTTTCATTTTGGCAACTGTATAAAATTGCCAGGTGCATGTAAATAAACGCATCTCCTAGATCGGAGGCAGCTGTACTACAATTGCTTAGTAAATTGCTCACAATCAACAATAAAAAAGAATCTTCAAAAACAACGTCTTTGTGATTATTATTGTCAATCACATGATTTACTAAGTGCAGTGAAAACAAGCGATTCTGACAAACTGAGAACAACTTTAGGCCGCCTTCACATGTCAGTGTCTCCAATACATATGGTGACAGTTTTCAAATGAATGGGTCTGCGCACATGTCCGTGTGTTTCCACGGCCCGTGTGTCTGTGGGCAAAACAAACTGACATGTCTATTTTTTATCAGCAGCACGGTCCGCAAAATATCCAGCACATCTGTGTGTCAGTGTGACATGTACTGGCACATGGGTAAAAGTGGACAGTTCGCGCTGTTCCCTGGCGCCGGGTGCTGAAGACAGCGACATTGTCGCCTGCTATTTCCCAGATTAGTAACATCAGCCCCCCTCTAATCACGGTCTTTCCCTCTGCTGGTTTTGAGAAGTATGGGGGAGCCTTCGCCATTTTTTTTTAAATTCTTTATTTTACAAACGACGTACATCACGGGTGCTGAATACAACTCCCATTATTGTCGCCTGATTGCGCTGATCTCAGAGAGACCAGGGGTCACTGATCCAAGCTGTCTACTGCACCCAGCATCTGGGAACAGCACGAATTGCACCACTTTTCCCAGGTGCCGGTACATGTCACTTATGCGGAACATGAACGGCTCACGGATGCCACACATATGTAAAACACGGACACTCAGCTCCGGTACTGGTTTTTCCAGTACCAGAAATATCAGGAAATGTGAAAGAGCCCTTAGTCATATAGGCTATCAGGGCTCAGAAATACAGTATCAATGTGTAGTGCTCTCACATGGTGAGGAAAAAGGCTACATCCCCACAATGAGTATTTGGTGAGTTTTTTTCAGAATGTCTGCACCAATTATGTAAATTAGGTTACCTGCATTTTTCTCCATTGCATTTTTTAGTGCGTTTTTTTCCTGCGGAAACACACTAAAAACACGCATGTGTTTTTTACTTGCGGATTTTCCATATCTAATGCAAGTCTATGGGAAAAATTTGCACAGGAAACTCAGCGAACCCACAACAGAAATTGACATGTAGCGGGTTTGAAACAAGCACAGCAGATCAGTTTACGCTGCTTAAAGAAAAAAACACAATGGGCAGGAGATTTCTATAAATCCCATCCATTTGCTGGACCTCTAAGGCTACTTTCACACTTGCGTCTTCTGCTGTACGTCGTTGTGCAGCAAAATGACGTATCGACGGATGTCACGAAAATAGGGAAAAACGTGTGTGACGCATCCAGTGTAATGACGGATGCGTCGTCCACAATTTCCGGGAATTAAATGTTCGGGGACACGAGAGAGAGAGAGAAGAGAGAGAGCGAGAGAGAAGAGAGACTGACTTTTTCCGGATTTGAAAATCTTCCGGGCATGCTCAGAGGGGAGAAACGGGATCCGTCGCTGGATTCCTGTGTGTGACGGTCAGCGACGGATCCTGCGTCCATAGGCTTCCATTATAGCCGACGACGGGCAGCGCAGGATGTGTCGCTGACCGATTTCCCGACATGCAGAAAAAACGTTCCTATGAACATTTTCTCCGCACGACGGACCGCTATTTTCCGATGTATCCAGTGCACGACGGATGAAACGGATGGCCATCCGTCACAATCCGTCGCTAATACAAGTCTATGAGAAAATGCAGGATCCTGCAAATTTTTTTGCAGGATCCTGCATTCTCAAAAATCGACGGATTGTGACGGAAGCTGAAAAACGCAAGTGTGAAAGTAGCCTTAGGACTTTTTCACACTTCCGTTTTTTACAATCAGTCATAATCCGTCAAAATGTTGAAAAGACGGATCCTGTGCAGATTGTAAAAAACGGATGCACTGGATCCGTTTTTTTGACGGATAAGTAGAGTTTTCCAAGCGATCTGTAGTATTGCTTGGAAAACTGATTGACAGGTTGGTCACACTTGTCAAACATAGTGTTTGACAAGTGTGACCAACTTTTTACTATTGATGTTGCCTATGCAGCATCAATAGTAAAAAGAGAGAGAGAGCGAGAGAGAATTTCCCTGACTGGAAATTCTTTCGCGCATGCTCAGTTTCAATAGACGGAACCCATCGCTGGATTCCTGCTTTTGACAGTCAGTGACGGATCCTGCGTCTATAGGCTTCCATTATAGCCAATGACTGACAGTGCAGGATCCGTCGCTGCGCGATTTTCCGACGTGCACAAAAAAAGTGTCTTAAGACCCTGCATTTTTTACACAGCAAAAATACACAGGGACTAAAACTCACCAAAAACTCAACATGGGCACACAGCCTTACAGTTTACAGCCTTATGCTTTATCTACTGCACTTTGTTAAAATGGCAACTGCCATGAATCACTGCACCTGGCCTACATTTCAGAGGACCAAAGTAGGACGAACTAAAACAACATCCACTAAAGACATGTGTCAGGTCAGAGCAGTGTCCTGTCAGGCATCCTGAACTTGCGTTCCTCTGTTCAGTCACCCTGACAGGACACTAAGTGGATGGAGCCAAAGGGGAAGATAAACCTCATTTTTAGCTGACCGAGAATGAACACCCATCTCAGTCAGGCAGGGAGTACATGTCTCGCCTGTCCTAAGATGGCTGAACACTCTTAGATGGAAGGTGCCATCTTTATAATCCTGGCAGAGTACACTACATAAGGCCGGTTTCACACGTCAGTGGCTCCGGTACGTGAGGTGACAGTTTCCTCACGTACCGGAGCCACTGACACACGTAGACACATTAAAATCAATGCATCTGTGCAGATGTCATTGATTTTTTGCGGACCGTGTCTCCGTGTGCCAAACACGGAGACATGTCAGTGTTCGTGGGAGCGCACGTATTACATGGACCAATTAAAATCAATGGGTCCGTGTAAAACACGTACCGCACACGGACGTTCTCCGTGTGCCGTGCAGGAGACAGCGCTCCAGTAAGCGCTGTCCCCCCCACATGGTGCTGAAGCCGCGATTCATATCTTCTGTGCAGCAGCGTTTGCTGTAGAGAAGATATGAATAATCCATTTTTTAGTGGTATTTCATGTTTAAAATAAAGCTCCATGTCCCCACCCCCTGTGCGCCCCCCCGCTGTTCTGAAAATACTCACCCGGCTCCCTCGTTGGCTGTCGCTGCTTCCTGTCCTGGCCGCACCTTCTACTGTATGCGGTCACGTGGGGCCGCCGATTACAGTCATGAATATGCGGCTCCACCTCCCATAGGGGTGGAGCCGCATATTCATTACTGTAAATGAGCGGCCCCACGTGACCGCATACAGGAGAAGGTGCGGCCAGGA
Source organism: Ranitomeya variabilis (assembly GCF_051348905.1). Classification (NCBI taxonomy): domain Eukaryota; kingdom Metazoa; phylum Chordata; class Amphibia; order Anura; family Dendrobatidae; genus Ranitomeya; species Ranitomeya variabilis. The sequence goes on from NC_135234.1 coordinate 98,995,978, forward strand.
CAGGAAGCAGCGACAGCCAACGAGGGAGCCGGGTGAGTATTTTCAGAACAGCGGGGGGGCGCACAGGGGGTGGGGACATGGAGCTTTATTTTAAACATGAAATACCACTAAAAAAATGTATTATTCATATCTTTTTTACAGCAAACACTGCTGCACAGAAGATATGAATTGCGGCTTCAGCACGATGCAGGGGACATCGCTAAACTTTAGCGCTGTCTCCTGCACGGTGCGTGTGGTACCCAGTGGGCACACGGGAGGCACACGTGTGCCACACTGATGTGCCACAGAAACGCAGGGGCACACGGACACGGATAATTCCGGTACCGTTTTTTTCCGGTACCGGAATTATCTGGACGTGTGGGACAGGCCTCAGGCTGAGCTCACAGTAGGTGCTTTTTCAGCGTTTTTGGTGCGTTTTAATGCAAATTTTCAGCTGCGTTTTACAATACCAGCTATGTCTATGAGATTTTAGAAATCTCATGCACATCTTGTTTTTTTGTCATCAGTATTTTCTGCTTTGCATAGTTTTTGCACAATGGAGCATGTCACTTCTTTCATGTTTTTCTCAGCATTTTTTTGAAAAATATTTAGAATTGAGAGTCCTCAGTGGTTGATACCTTTTAATGGCTAACTGAAAAGATGGTAACAAATTGCAAGCTTTCGAGACTACATACGTCTCTTCAACAGGCAAAGACTAAAACAAATTCTGAAGAATCACATATTTATGCACAACATAGTATAGAAAAAAAAAAAAAGGGAGAGGGGAAAAAAAACATGGACAAGCCAGGTGACATGAAGCAGAATTACCATGGGTGATAAACAGTTACGTCCATAAATATTGGGCCAATTCTTAGATAAGGACTGTTTTATTGTCCTGTGATTAGGGTCTGGTTCTGTTGTGATGACCCCACATGGTCTGATGGGCAAGTTCATTAGTTGATGTGAAAAGACATAAATCCGTGTGACACATTCATTCCTGCATTTAGAGTGTCAAAGGTCGTCATCAGTTTATATTCCCAGACTCTCCTGTCTTTCTGCGATTTGAAGTTACCCTTTAATACAAGTAATTTCATGTCCATAATGTTATGATTTGGGAGACAGAAATGTATTGCCACAGGTATATCCATTCTTTTTTCTCTTATTGTATGGCATTTTTTTGAGCATTTTGACACGAATGGGTGGTGAAAAAACACTGAAAATCCACAGCAAAAACGCAGGTATCAGGTTTTGCTGTGTTTTGTTGTGTCAAAACCTGATTCTATATTATAGGACTTTTTTTGCACTAAATTTTATCAGAATGTGCAAGAGACAAATCTAGCATGCCAAAAACACAGCAATAAAAGCAATAAAAACAAGCAAAACCTGCCAAGAGATCAGGTTTTGCTGCAGAACAAACAAAAAAAGGTGAAAAAATGCCTAGTGTGAACTTACCCTAAGCCATACCTTTTTGAAACTGAAGTCAAAATTATGTAACTCCAGAACTCCACTCTAAACACAGCATTAGGCCTGGTTCAGATGAGCATATGAACAATCGTGTGATTTCATCCATTTTGTCATCCTTGCACCGCCCATCAGTCCATTATTTATATCTAAATGGCAGCCATTTTTATACATCAGCAGTTAATAAAATTGACATATCATGTTTACTATGTTAATTGCAATGTATTTGTACAAATCAGATTCAAAACGGATGTTCCATAACGGATCTGATGGAGCACCCTTAGACTTAAATAGATGAGTCCAAGTTACAGAAGAGACTAGTGCATGCTTCAATTTGTTAACAATGACACTTAGGGCATGTGAAAAAAAATCTTCTGAACAGTCCTACTGAATACCATTGGTCTGTATGATCTCTTAGGACTATCTGACTTTAACAAGGATAGCATACATACATTACACAGGTCAGACTGGCCCACAGGAGAGCAGGTAAATCCTCCGGTGGGCCCCTGTGCAGGAGTAGGTGCTCCACTCTCCTACAATAGCAATAGTTGACACAATACACTTGACAAAGTACGCCTGCACGGAGCTACGGCAGGAAGACAAGAAGAGGACATCATCGTATGAAGATAGGAGGCGCTGGAGCGGACCACGACGCCCATCGGACCCGGATCGCAGCGGGACCGACCCTGGGTGAGTATAATATAACCTGTTGTTCTCATCTTTCAGGATACATTGGGGGCTTATCTATAGCATTACAGAATGCTGTAGATAAGCCCCTGATGCCGGTGGCCGCAGCTCATATACGATTTTGGGGTGACAGATTCCCTTTAAGTGACAACACACATTTGCACTAAGCATGTACAATACTGTTGAACCCTGTTCTAAAGTAAAAAAAAGGGTAATTATCTTGGCGACAACCATTGGCAAAAGTCACGTAACATGAAGTAACAGCAATGCAATCTGTGGAATAAACTGGAATGAGGAACCCAGAGTTTTTAACAGAACATTGTGTTACAAAGTCAGTTTACCCAATAAACAAGTCGAAGAACTGCAAGTAGCAATTATTAGCGCTGTATTCAGTGAAGTGGAAATATCTGGGAGCAACAAGAGTTCAGCAGCGGAGAAGCGGAAGCCACGCAACTCGTAGGATGGCTGCTACACACTGAAGCATGGAGTAAGCGGGGACTTGTTACTGTCACAGCACAGTATTACATTCCGGAGAACTGCAATTTGTCAAAAGCTGAATTCCTGATGAAGATAAAGGGAGCCTGACACCACCAAAATACATATATTTTAAATGGGCTATACAATGTCTTAGGGGACTTAGCTCTATAAGAGCCATACAAGCACAGTACCTGTTACTGGTACAGTGCCTGAGAAAATAACTTTGAGTTGAAAATGCAGAGGTTTTGGTGCACCTTTGGCATGGCCAAGAGTCTGGTGCACCATCATGCCTCCTCATCGTATATTGGGGCCATTCCATCATATCTGATTGACAGGGCTCGCTTCCCAGAGCGAGTACAGTCAGAATTCTACTGGCCTGTGTGCGGCCATACGTGGTCACTTTCCTGCCTCCTTTCTTCTGATGCTGCTCGCTGCACTAATACACCCAGAAGTGCAGCAAGCAGCATCAAAAGAATGAGGACAGGGAGAATGCGTGCGGCCATACACACACGCCGGCAGCATTCAGACAGTGCTCTCTATGGGAAGTAAGCCCTGTCAATCAGCAGCAGAGGAAGGGCTCCAATATGAAAATGAGGAGCGTAACACTGCACCAAACTCCTGGCCACGCCAAGGGTGCACCAAAGCCTTCTCATTTCTACATGAATTAAAAATGATTACAATTCATGAGAAAATAACAACACATACCGAGTCAGTATGGTAAGTCCCCCAAAACACTATATAGCTCATATAAAAAACATTTTGGGGGTGAAGGACTCCCATTAATATTGAGACTTGAAAACGTTGTCCAATTTAGTAAACTCACTTTCATATACCACAATAGGGAATGATGACTTAACTGAGGGGAGAGGGGATCTCAGTTTAGGGTCCCCATCTATTAAAGGGAATTTGTCAGCTCATTCTACCTTATTTGCATATTACTTTTAAAGTGGATTTCTCTGCAAAAGAGCAGCGTTTTTGCCTAATAAAGATATGGATTTACTTATGTTCTTATAAACCATGCACATATGTAATCGGTTTAGGGGGTCAGAATGAGCTGACAGATTTCCTTTAAGCCGGAGGGGAGAGCAGTGATAAAGCGCGTCTCTCGCTCGGTGGGACCTGTACTGTCGTGCTCCATGCAGACAACCCATCGATTGGAACGGGTTTCTCCTGTGGTGCTGCTGCGGGGAAAATGAACATTTACTGACAAGTTCTGCTATAGAGAAAAGTTAATTGTTGAAGGTTAGAGCTGGTTTCTTGTCCGGGGGCCCTTTCTAACAAGTAGCTGATGAAAGCTAAACCCACTAGTGTTTTTCAATGTTTGCTACTTTTTCCAGGTTTATTACATTGAGGACAGGTTCACACGAGTGCATAAAAAATAGTCAAATTTTCATCTAAAAAAAGATGGTTTTTCAACAGTATTGACATCCGTATTGCATTTGTTTTTATACATCAACAATGAATAAAATTTACGAGACCAAAATCAGTTTCTTATGTTAATAATTGCAAATGCTATGCGGTATGGGATCCAATTTTACTGCACTCATAGACTTAAATAAGGGAATCTCATTAGAAATACAGAAGAGAATAGTACAAGCAGAATCAACATTTGATCAGCGTAAAAAAAAACCCAGTGATCTGAATAGCCCCATTAAAATATCATTGGTCCGAGTGCTATCAGTTTTTTCCATACACAGCACTTGGACCAAAAACATGGATGTGTGAATGTAGCCTAAGGCTTACAGCCTCATTCAGACATCCATATTTACCATGTACAAGAAAAACTGCAAATTATTTTGATCAGTGTTTAGCCCGAGTGTCATCAGTTTTTCTTATATATGGAGAAAAAAAAAGTTTCTCCACCTTCTTTCTGACAATCCGTGAAAATCGGATCACCCTCATGTCATCCGCATATGGTTAGATTTTGTCACGGACCCATAGACTTGCATTGCTGATTTTGATCCGACCCCCGGATCAAAATCAGACAAATTTCCACGATTTACCGCAGACTAGTTGGTCAGGCGAAAAATCATGGGCATGTGAATGGCCCCATAGACTATCACAGATACAAGTGCTTTCTGTGAAAACCATGGACATTTCTACACAAAAAAAGGACGTCTGAATGAGGCTTCTGGAAGAGTAATATACGCATGGTAGTCTAAATTGTCAATCCTCTGCGTTGTCAAGAATAGAGATATTTTTAACTTTATAGTTTACTGCTCATTGCCTAGGTTACTGGCCACCGCTGCGCTCTATCCAAGGTGGGCGCTTTCCTAAGCAAGAAGTGCAGTGCTTGGATCTGGTCAGCTCGAGCCCCTGCAGTCCTCCAATGATGCAGAGACAAAGATGCCTCCTAACTAAGCTTGCAGCATAGGAGAGCACACAGCAGCGCAGCCATGATGCTGGTCCGAAATGTCAATCATCAGGAGTGCACTGCACCCAGGCAAACTGGAAGTCGGTAGACAGAGGAGAGGTGCACTTCTGAAAACACATAATTAGACAACTCCGCTAACTTGAAAAATGCCCACATGCACCTAGCAAGGCAACAAAAAGGATAATTTTGATATTAAAAAAAAAAACTTGAATGGCCTGGACAGAACCCTATTATATTCCTTCGAAATTCATTCCGACTGTCGGCAAGAACAAATTACCAATATTGCTCCAGACCTCACTTATGCTTTTGTACTAGAACTGATGTGACTACAGAACAAGGTAACACATTTTACCCAATTGACCCTGGTTCATGAATGTTTTCACATATATATATTTAAACATGTATTTTATCATGATCTGCTATATACAATGCTCTGTAGTGAAAATTAAACCAAATGAATACTTAATGAGTTATCATCACCTTCATTCTTATTTAAAAAATCAATATAGTACACTATGAATGTCTATAAAATAGACTTTAAAACAAAGCACAAATGCAAAGAAGGCTAAAAACACCAAAAACTAGACAACAAGAAGCGCAAATACAATAATAAATCAGGCCCTTGGTTCTTGAGAATAAATGCCCCCATATTTAATAAAGCATGCTGCTAGCTCATTAATAGTATTGCAAACACAGCCAGACACATTTTAGTCCACATTTATGGTTAATAGTCGTGTCCATACATTTACAGATGCCAGAGAAATAAATTACTTTTCTGGGATTATTGTTTCAAAGAAAGATTGTTCATGGGTGAACAAATTTTCTTTGAAAGAAAGATGTTTCATCTGACTTTCGACTGAAAACAAATCAAACCCGGCTTTCAAATTATGATGACTGTGATCGGTCAGATGAAACGATCATTCTTCTTCATGTTTTAAATATGTTTCATAAACTTAAAGGTGCATAGCGACCTTAATAGGGATTGTCCACTACTCAGCCAACTCTTGTCAATCACCATATTTCCCCATGCATCTATGCTGACCTCTAGTGCAGGTGTCATTGTGGCGATGGTGGCACATGATCTCCCGAGGCTGGCATGAGGTCAGCAGCCACTTCCTTCAGACGTAACTGACATCTGGAGTATTCAGAGAGCAGCAGCAGCTCTCACTTCTTCTTGGTGTCAGTTTTATCCAAAGGCAGTGAGAGTAAAACAATCACCGATTGCCTGCAGGGCTCACATGATAACAATGTCAAGTGAGCCCCCGGAGAGCAGGCGACAACAGCGCTGGAACGGTGCGTGCACTTCAGGGGAGCAAACATATTCCTATTTTACATGATGACAGAGATGAAACCCTAGAGATGCCAGGACAGTGTCTGAGGGAGTGTCAAAGCCCTAGAGACCAGTTTATGCCAGCTGAATCTGCCAATATCAACAAGTTTAGCTGACAGTCTAATGTGTATGATGGACAACTGACTATTAAGGGGGGATGTCAATCAGGCATGTCAGATTTCAGACAGCCGATCGCTTTGTTCTTCCATCACCGGACTTGCCTGGTCACAGCTCTCTCATGGACAACAAGGGTGCTCGGCAGAATGAGCGTTCCTGTGTATGGGAAAGCTGGCCAAGGTGGTTGAAGACAGCCATCTGATGTGTATGGCGGGCTTTAGTGTAGAGAATGTGAGAGTGTTGTCACTGTAAAGGCAACATTGCCCCGAACTAGAGAATTGTTCCTTTTCTATAGGGTTTATTAGGTTCACCTCACCGCTGTTCACCTCATTGATGTCACTGCTAGAAGCGGGAGAAAGTTGTCAAGCTAGCACTGACGTCAGAGAGGTGAACGGAGTTAATCGGCTATGAACTCTGCTCACCTTATTAACGTCTCCGCAAGACACTGATGCTACGCTATCACGCACAGCTCAGTGTCTCTGCTGGCTGCTAGGCTGAACACTGTAAATGTTCAGCATGGCATCTAGATGTAGCAGAACTAGACTCGTCAAGGGACAAATGGATTATCTTCTCTTTGGACAGGTGAGGAATATGATTTTTTGTCTTTTACAGGGGACATGGGTATTGATGGATTATTTTCTCGTCGGACAGGTGAGTATAACTTTGCTTTGGTATTTTTCATATTTTCGATAAATGGGTAAAAGGGGTGTATGGTTATTTCAAATAAAGGTCTTTATTCAGGCTGTGTTTTTTTTAATAATTTGACTATGGGGTTAGAAAGGCTATGTGCACACGTCCGGAATTGCCGAGGGAATTTCCGTGGCCATTCCGGAACTCCCTGCCACGGGAAATAGACATGCGGAATTGGCATGCGTTTTCCCGCTAAACACTAGCGTTTTGCAAGTGTAATTAGCTACAGATCGCTTGGAAAACTGATTGACAGGTTGGTCACATTTGCCAAACATAGTGCTTGACAAGTGTGACCAACTTTTTACTATTGATGCTGCCTATGCAGCATTAATAGTAAAAAGATATAATGTTAAAAATAATAAAAAAAATAAAAATATGGTTATTCTCACCTTCCGACAGCCCCCCGATCTCCTCAGCGGTGCACGCGGTGGCTTCCGTTCCCATGGATGCTTTGCACGAAGGACCTGGGATGATGTCACGTTTACGTGACCGCGACCTCATCCCAGGTCCTTTGCGCAAAGCATCCATGGGAACGGAAGCCACCGCGTGCACCGCTGAGAGGCGGGAGGACTCCAGGGGGCCATCGGAAGGTAAGTATATCACTATTTTTTATTTTAATTCTTTTTTTTAAACAGGGATATGGTGCCCAGTCCGTGGAGGAGAGTCTCCTCTCCTCCACCCTGGGTACCATCCGCACATGATCCGCTTACTTCCCGCATGGTGGGCATAGCCCCATGCAGGAAGTAAGCGGATCAATGCATTCCTATGTGTGCGGAATCCCCGCGATTCCGCAAAATTAATGAACATGCTGCAAGCTGAGGGGCGATGTTGGAAGCCTGAGGGGGGGGGGGGGGGCAATATCCCTGGCTCTTTCCCATGCTATTAATATAAACCCACAGCTGTCTGTTTAGCCTTTGCTGGTTTGAATTTATAGGGGGCCCTACGTCATTTTTTTTCTGAGGTCCCCCTGTAAAATAACCAGAAAAGATTAAGCAAACAGCTGTAAGCTGTTATTAATAGCCTGGGAACCTTTTGGGATATTGTCACTTTTCCCAGATTATTAATATAAGCCCCCAGCCGTGGGTTTTCCCTCTGCTGGTTATTAAAATTATGCAGGAGCCCATGGCATTTTTTTGTATCTAATTCTTCACTTTACACAGGATGTACACAGCAAGTGCGGAATACAACTTCCATCCCTGTCGCCTGGTCGCTCTAATCTCAGGGAGACCAGGCGACAATGATGAGAGCTGACTTCAGCACCTGGCGCCTGGGAACAGATAACTATACTGCCTTTCCCAGGCTTCGGTACATGTCACATAGGCGGCACATGGATGTGTACATTCAGATGGTACACAGACCACGGATCTCACCAGTACTGGTTTTTCCCAGCACAGCGATCACCAGGACGTGTGAAGTAGGCCTTAAACAGTGTGAAAATATTTCTGCAGCAATTCTGTTGCTATTGTATTCACCCTAAAGTTTTAGTCATATTTCAGTGCTAATTGTTTCATTAAAAAATGTTGGCAATACGTTTTGTATTATTCGCATTGTTTTTTTTATAGACACGTATGACTTTTTTCAACAATTTGTTTTAGTACTGTTTATCTTTCGCCCATAGAACCCAGTGGCTAATTTGCACAAATACAGGAAAAAGTACGGTAGTTAAAACTTTAACAAAAAGCTGAATAAGGATTAAAAAAAATCAGCATCACATATGGAACAAAAATGAATTTCATAAGGAAAGAAAATAAATTGTGAAATGGAGTATCTGTGGCGTTTGGCTGTGGTCTGTGCTATATATATTTTGTCTATGAAAATCTACATAAATAACAGATACATTGTTACTCATACTTAACATGTTTTAGCTGTAGCTGACCTCTTTTGGCTGCTGAGTGGGCGCAGTAAAGGAGGACGATCCAGAGGGAGAGGATCCACAAGTCCCCGTGGATGTTGTGTAGGTGGACCAGGTTTTCATAGCGGTTCTGGTTGCTTTCCCATTCTGGAGAGGGAGGCTGGGCTACTTTCCATGCATAACTTAATCTCTGTATCCTTCAGATAATGCTAATGAGTTATTTCTTTTTATTTCTTCGTGCCCAAAGGGTGCAGAACAGACACAGGCAAATATAAAGCCAGGACAGACAGGAATCAGATAGAATTCATTAACTAGGTATAGCTGTCATTAGTTGACATTAAAAGGACTGGGAATCTTCTGCGTATGACATTCTCTAGAGACTCTTCATTTAACACTTGCCTCAAATGGCTGATAGGCACTAAATAGCTTTATCTCACGTCAAATGTTAATCTCAGCGAGGAGAATAAATACAGAATAAACACAAAACTGACATCAAACACTGCAGCGGATGCAGCAGTGCTGATTACGTCATTTTCCCTTTTCTAAGTGACACTGACATGTGCAGCCCTACAAAAAATCCCCCATTACGTGATATGATATGACGACGAGTTGTGCGATATCCAGGGCTGCTGAATATAGAAACTTGGTATGTACGGGAATTGTTTAAAGGGATTGTCAACATTTAGGGAAAAGTATTATTTTTCTTGTTAAATGCATATACTTGGGGCTAAAAATCATTTTTGCAATTCAGTTTCATTAAAAATTTTGCATCAGTTCTCTCTCTTTTTTTTTTTTTTTTTTTACAGGCACACTCAGCTTTCATGTGATCTGTAATAATAAATCCGTTAAGAGGAGCTCGAAAAAAGATTGATAAAAGAGGCATAAAAGAGTTACTGTAGAATCTCTCACACTGGACAGTCAGAATACGCTTACTGACAGATTATCAGTTAACTCAATCTGCAGCCAGCCAGCAATGGATAGCGCAACAAAGAGGATATAGAAGGGAACCAGTGCAACATACTTAAAGGGAACCTGCCACCAGGATTGTGCCATGTGAGTTAAGGCCAGTATCTTTACTGTGACAGAGAGGAGCCAGAAGACCGTAGCGTCTGATTTCTCCTACTCCTGCACTGATTAGAAGCACTTCACTTTCATATTAAATGGTGCAGGTTTCTTTTAGAAGTGCAAGCCTTAATCTGCTCAGCAAGGCCATTTTCAGACAAAGTGGGGCCCTGGACAAAAGTTTAAAGTGGGGCCCCAAATGCTCACATATTGCACCATCACACAGAAACATTTCGGTTGTATTTACGTGTGCTGAGTTCAGGCCATTAAATGAGCGTGATCGACAATACTGAAGTTGTTTAACACTTGTTCCAGAGTTTCTGTACACCAGCTGAGGAAGAATGATGGGGACAGACAGATAGTCCTCGATACAGTATAATGCAGGTCTCATATATTACATATAGTATAATGCACTCCCTATTGTCCTTGACTGAGTATACTGCAGCCCCCCTCAGAGTATACTGCAGCAACTTCAGGGTATAATGCAGCCCCACAAACAGTATAATGCAGCCCCCCTCAGAGTATACTGCAGCCCCCTCAGAGCATAATGCAGCCCCTTACTGAGTATAAGCAGCCCCACACACACATTATAATGCAGCCCCCTCAGAGTATAATTCAACTCCCTTCAGAGTATAATGCAGTCCCCCTAAAAGCATAATGCAGCCCCCCTCAGAGTATAATGCAGCCCCCTCAGAGTATACTGCAGCTCCCTCAGTGCATAATGCAGCCCCTTACTGAGTATAATGCAGCCCCCACACACATTATAATGCAACTCCCTTCAGAGTATATGCAGTCCCCCTCAGAGTATAATGCAGCCCCCTCAGAGTATACTGCAGCACCCTCAGAGTATACTGCAGCCCCCTCTCAGTATACTGCAGCCGCCCCAACAGTATACTGCAGCCCCACACAGTATAATGTAGCCCCCTCATAGAGTATAATGCAGCCCCCACACATACAGTATAATGCACACACAAAGTATAATGCCGCCCCCACACAAACAGTATATTCCAGCCCCCACACACACAGTAGTGCAGTCCCCCACACAGTATAGTGCAACCCCCACACACAGTGTAACACAGTATAATGAAGCCCAACACACAGTATAGTGCAGCCTCCACACATAGTATAGTGCAGCCCCCCAGACACTGCATAGTGCAGCCCCTACACAGTATAATACAGCCTCCAGGCACACACAGTATAGTGCAGCCCCTCCACACAGTATAGTGCAACCCCCCCCAGATGCAAACAGTATAGTGCAGCCCCCACACAGTATAATGCAGCCCCCCAGACACACACAATAGATTGCAGCCCCACACACAGTATAGTGCAGCCCCCTGCACACAGTATAATGCAGCCCTCCCACACAGCATAGTGCAGCCCACACTCACATATAATGCAGACACACACAGTGTAGCTCACAGTACACACATATACAGATACACACACAATTCTCACCTCTCCTCTTTGTTCCCCGCACTGCTGCAGGCTCTGCTCCGGAACCAGCAGCTCCACTGGTGGCACACGATGATGTGACATCATTGTGGGCCCGCTGAGTCACAAGCAGAGCGAGAGTGATGGAAGAGGGAGCGTCAGCTGACACTCTCCTCCATCAGTGCTTTCAACTGTATCAGCATCTATAATGCCGGTAAATTGAATGCGTGATAGGGGGGTGCGGCGCCGTGTCCCTCTTATGGGCCCCAGAGCAGCCACGTGAGGTGCTGCTATTAGCAACATGCCACTGGCTGGGGGCCTCTGGAGGGGCAGGGGCCCTAGGCAGCTGTCTGGTCTGCCTGCCCCTAAAGTCGGCCCTGCTGCTCAGTTGACAGCTCTTGGAAGCTTTCCTGCATTAAGCCTCTCAGCTGTGCACTGCTAGCATCTCCCAACGCCTATATAATCTGGGCCCTGGCTAGCACTCATTGCCAGAGGTAGCTTATGCTGCATGGTTGGAGATGGTGGTTTGTGGTTGTTGTTTGAGGTGTTTGGTGGATTTATCTGAGACTGTTGTGAGGTTTTGGGTGTGTGCTAATCCCCATCTTCTCCTACTTTGGTTTTACCTCATCCTCCACTCCCAGATGTATACCTCTGCTGTTTGTGTATATTTGTATGTTTGTTATTTTTCTTTACCCCGTTCGTATTACCTTGTTAGTCTGGTTGGTGTATTATTTTTCTGTTATTTTTCTTTACCCCTGTTCGTATTACCTTGTTAGTCTGGTTGGTGTATTACGGTACACTACTACTATTCCCCTCTTCCCTGGGTGGGGAATGGGTACAGACTGAGGACGGATTCAGGAGCTAAACCTAGGTACATTCCCCCGGCATCTGCACCATCAGAAGCAATCTGTGGAACAGGGCAAGCTAGCGCCCCTAGCGTTAGGGACAGGGAAAGAGCCGCTGGTTCCGGGACACCCGACAACAGAGTCGTGACACTGCTTGTTTTTAAGCAATGTTTTACCTCAAAGAAAGAATCAGCTGTGATCCCCTGATGTAATGTCTGCACACTTTTTTTGCTTCCTCCCCTGCCCCGGAGATGTGGCAAGCTAACTCCTATGGAAAAAAGAAAGGATAACTTTTTTTTTTTTTTTTTTTTTTAAGGTGGAATAACCTTTTAATTCTTTAAAATCTAGCTGAACAGTTATACTAAATCAGTAGACACGTCTTTTAAATACGACATCCCTTTATACACACACCCTTTATGATAAGCAAAGGAATAGTGCAATATGACTGCTACATTATGCTTTCCCCTTGCATGCAATAGACACGTCACTTCACTAAAATGGCTCTTAGACCTTGATACACGAACATAACAAATGCTGACCTTCAAGAGCAGTCTCCATATTAATATTGCCTATGAATATGTGTAAGCAGTGTAAAAACAAAACACAGGGCTACATCAAAACTGTCTAAAAGAAAAGCAGTTTTTGTTGCCCATAGCAACCAATCAGAGCTCAGTTTTCATTTATTAAACAGCTCTATTAAAAATGAAAGATGTACCGTGATTGGTTGCTGTATGTATATGTACAAGCTTATATGTGATACCCTATATGTAATATTGTGTCTAAATGCTTTTATATGTATGTGTAAAGTGTGCCTGTGTACATACATGTATGTCTGTTTAATTTAACAATTTGATAAAATACAATAAGCTTGATTCTGCTATAATATGTATACAATAACCTTGGTTGTGTTATGGTATCTTCACAATAAGCTTGGTTCATTTCCCATATCTATGCAGCAAGCTGTTATTTTCCCTTATCTATGTAGTAAGCTTGGTACTGACCCTGTATCTATGTAATAAGCTTGATTCTGTTCTTGTATCTTTGTAGTAAGCTTAGTTCTGTTCCCATATCTATGTGATAAACCTGGTTCTGTCATCTACAGCAAGCTTTTTTCTGTTATTATGTCTATGTAATAAGCTTGGTTTTGTTACTTATGAAAGCATTCACCCCTCCTGGATTTTTACATATTTTGTTACTTTACAACCTGTGTTTAAATGTTTTTGTAACCTGTTTTCTGTATGATGCATCAGCACTAAATAGTCTAAGTTGGTGACATGCAGTAAGAAAAATATAGACATAAATAAAAATTTATGGGATCAAATAACTAAAAGTTGGTATGTGCATATGTATTCCCCTTTTGCTATGAAGCTTCTAAAAATGTCTGGTAGAAGCAATTCATAGAATCATAGAATGGTAGAGTTGGAAGGGACCTCCTGGCCCATCTGGTCCAACCCCGCTGCTCAATGCAGGATGCCCAGCCTCTGTTTGAAGACTTCCATTGAAGGAGAACTCACCGCGTCTCGTGGCAGCCTGTTCCACTCACTAATCACCCTAACTGTCAAAAAGTTTTTTCTAATATCTAATCTGTCTCCTCCCATTCAGTTTCATCCCATTGCTTCTAGTCTTTCCTTGTACAAATGAGAATAAAGATGATCCTTCTACAATGTGACAGCCCTTGAGATATTTGTAGACAGCTATTAAGTCTCCTCTCATTCTTCTTTTTTGCAAGCTAAACATTCCAAAATCCTGCAACCGTTCGTCATAGCACATGTATTCGAAGACCAGTCACCATTCTGGTCGCTCTTTTCTGAACCTGCTCTAGTTTGTTCATGTCTTTTTCAAAATGTGGTGCCCAAAACTGGACATAGTATTCCAGGTGAGGTCTGACCAAAGAGGAGTAGAGGGCAATAATGACTTCTCGTGATCTAGACTGAATGCTTCTGTTAAAGGGAACCTGTCACCTGAATTTGGCAGGACCGGTTTTCGGTCCAATGAGCGAAATACTTCCGGGACATAGTGCGCCGGCGCATGCGCACTAATGCTTTTCAACTTTGCCCGCAGTTGGGCAAAGCATACTGCGCGTGCGCAAGGCAAGATTGCCTTGTGCAGGCGTGTACTACGGAGAACAGCGAATGAACTTCAAGCCAGTATTGCGGCCAGCATGCAGCCAGCGGGAAAGGAAAGGGTGAATCAAACACCTGAAAACACCGCCCATTGGACCGAAAACCGGTCCCGCCAAATTCAGGTGACAGGTTCCCTTTAATACATGCCAGAATTACATTTGCCTTTTCTGCTGCTGCATCAAACTGTTGACTCATGTTCAGTCTGTGATCTATTAGTATACCCAAGTCTTTTTCACATGTGCTGTTGCTTAGCCCTATTCCTCCCATTCTGTATATGCTTTTTTCATTTTTATTGCCCAGATGTAGTACTTTGCATTTTCCCCTATTAAAAACCATTCTGTTAGTTGCTGCTCACTGCTCCAGTTTATTTATATCTTTTTGAATCCTCTCGCTCTCTTCTTTAGTATTAGCTATCCCTCCTAGCTTTGCATCATCAGCAAATTTAATCAGTTTACCCTCAAAATCATTGATTAAGATGTTGAACAATACAGGGCCCAGGACAGAGCTGTGTGGTACCCCACTTGAGACATTCTTCATTATCATCATATATGTCACATGCTTAGTGAAAGGAATTCCACCTG
Source organism: Ranitomeya variabilis (assembly GCF_051348905.1). Lineage (NCBI taxonomy): Eukaryota > Metazoa > Chordata > Amphibia > Anura > Dendrobatidae > Ranitomeya > Ranitomeya variabilis. Next base: position 99,010,987 of record NC_135234.1, read on the forward strand.
TGTGCAAATGTCACATGGTCTGTCAGTATATACACACCTTTTCAGAAAGGCCACAGAGGCTGCAAAACCATGAAGAGGCACCACTAACTAGACAACGCCATGAAGACTAAGGAGATCTCCAAACAAGTCAGGGACATATTTGTTGAGAATTCAGAAAGTCAGGATTGGGTTATAAAAAATATCCCAATCTCTGATGATCCCCCCAAGTACCATCAAATCCATTATCATCAAATGGAAAGAACAATGTACCACAACAAACCTGCCAGGATAGGGCCACCCACCCAAATGCTCAGCCTGGGCAAGGAGGGCATTAATCAGAGCGGCAGCACAGAGACCGAAAGTAATCCTGAAGGAGCTGCAGAGTTCCCAAGCAGAGACTGGAGTATCTGTCTACAGAACCACAATAAGTCATACACTCCATATACAGTGCCTTGCAAAAGTATTCGGCCTCCTGGAACTTTTCAACCTTTTCCCATATCATGCTTCAAACATAAAGATACCAAATGTAAATTTTTGGTGAAGAATCAACAGATTCGACAGCAGGACCCGGTCATGTGAGCGGGTCGGCGCCACGCCCACATCACATAACACGGGATCGCTGTCGGAAAAATAGCTAGGGACAGCAGAAGATACATTCCAACGTGTAAAGTGACATCGTGCTTATGAGGTAATTGGTTCAGTGCAATAGTAATAATGTCACTTTACACGTTGGAATGTATCTTCTGCTGTCCCTAGCTATTTTTCCGACAGCGATCCCGTGTTATGTGATGTGGGCGTGGCGCCGACCCGCTCACATGACCGGGTCCTGCTGTCGAATCTGAGGCTTGGGATGCAGTGATGACGTACCCTTTGCGTTCCACGTTATCGCACCTGTTGGTCACATGACCGGATTTGGTCATGATATATACCAGATTGGGATCCCGTATTAACCATGCCCCCTGAGGAAGCGGTTATACATAGACGCGAAACGCGCGTTGGGGTACACATCCAGGATCCAGACGGGCTCACTTGAATACTAATGGGTAATTAATTCTTATATTTTTACGTTTTGTGTGTTGTACGGCACTTTTGTATGCATGGTAATACGGCTAGTACCATTACAAGCTGGTAATAAATATTTACTTTGGTTGCCATGCATTAGATATAATCCTCTATACATATATGGAGTTGATTGTTATCCATTGCCGCAACACATAACTTATACTATTACTGCATTTGTGTCCCGATCTGTGAACCTGGTGTATGTTGCACCTATGGATAGAGTCACAATTTCACTTTTTTATGATGTTTTCTCCATATGCGATATGTATGTGCTTTTATGCAAGTGGAACTTTCAAATAAACGTGTTGTAATGTTACTTTTTGGGCCATTTTTTGACTCTTTGTCCTCCAAAACTAGCAATATATCTTTGAGTCGCCTTGTGTTTAAAAATTTACTGACAATTGTGTTAATATAAATTAACTGTGGTTTATCACATCTTTGGGAAGCAGAGTTAAAATTTCCTAACTATGTCCAGGCTTGATTACTGCCACACCTGTTCTCAAACAAGAAATCACTTAAATAGGAACTGCCAGACAAAGTGAAGTAGACTAAAAGATCCTCAAAAGCTAGACATCAAGCCGCAATAAAAAAAAAATTCTGGAACAAATGAGAAACAAATTAATTGTCAGTCTGGAGAAGCTTATAAAGCCACTTCTTAAGCTTTGGGACTCCAGCAAACGAGAGTGAGAGCCATTATCCACAAATGGCAAAAACACGGAACAGTGTTGAATCTTCTCAGGAGTGGCAGACCGACCAAAATTACACCAAGAGCGCAGCGACAACTCATGTAAAAATCACAAAAGACCCTACAACAACATCCAAAGAACTTCAGGCCTCACTTGCCTCATTTAAGGACAGTATTCATGACTCCAACATAAGAAACAGACTGGACAAAAATGGCCTGCATGGCATAGTTAGAAAAAAAACCACTGCTGAGCATTAAGAATATAAAGGCTCATCTCAGTTTTGCCAGAAAACATCTTGATGATTCCCAAGACATTTGAGAGAATACTCTGTGGACTGACGCAACAAAAGTTGAACATTTTGGAAGGTGTATATGCAGGGGCGTAACTACCGCGGTCGCAGCGGTCGCCATTGCGACCGGGCCCCGCAGGTCAGGGGCCCCGGGCCGGCAGGTCTGAGCAGTGCCAGGCTGGCCATCGGGCACTTCTGGCAAATGCCAGAAGAGCCGATGCCAGTAGTGGGCCGCTGCACTGTTCCTCCCCCTGGAACCCCCCCAGTGCCGCCGCCGCCGCCGCATTTAACTATACCGGCGTCTATGACACCGGTATAGTTCAATGCAATGATGGGAGGAGAGAGCGTCACCTGACGCTTCCTCTCCCATCATTCCCCGCTCTGCCTCTGACAGTACACTGCGGGTGCGCGATGACGTCATATCATCGCGCACCTGCAGTGTCCTGGGCAGACTGCAGCCGCCAGGAGCAGCGCGGGAAAAGGAAAGGTGAGGAGAGTTTTTTTTTTTTTTTCTTTTTAACCGGACTGTGGGGCCATTATCGGGGGGGGGGGGGGGGGGGGGATGAGATGAGATGCGGGCTGTGCTCTATATACCCCTGTGCGGGCTGTGCTGTATATACCCCTGTGGGGGCTGTGCTGTATATATCCCTGTGCGGGCTCTGCTGTATATATCCCTGTGCGGGCTCTGCTGTATATACCACTGTGCGGGCTCTGCTGTATATACCACTGTGCGGGCTCTGCTGTATATACCACTGTGCGGGCTCTGCTGTATATAACACTGTGCGGGCTGTGCTCTATATACCACTGTGCGGGCTCTGCTGTATATAACACTGTGCGGGCTGTGCTGTATATACCACTGTGCGGTCTGTGCTGGATATACCACTGTGCGGGCTGTGCTGGATATACCACTGTGCGGTCTGTGCTGGATATACCACTGTGCGGGCTGTGCTGGATATACCACTGTGAGGGCTGTGCTGGATATACCACTGTGCGGTCTGTGCTGGATATACCACTGTGCGGTCTGTGCTGGATATACCACTGTGCGGTGTGTGCTGGATATACCACTGTGCGGTCTGTGCTGGATATACCACTGTGCGGTCTGTGCTGGATATACCACTGTGCGGTCTGTGCTGGATATACCACTGTGCGGTCTGTGCTGGATATACCACTGTGCGGTCTGTGCTGGATATACCACTGTGCGGTCTGTGCTGGATATACCACTGTGCGGTCTGTGCTGGATATACCACTGTGAGGGCTGTGCTGGATATACCACTGTGCGGTCTGTGCTGGATATACCACTGTGCGGTCTGTGCTGGATATACCACTGTGCGGTCTGTGCTGGATATACCACTGTGCGGTCTGTGCTGGATATACCACTGTGCGGTCTGTGCTGGATATACCACTGTGAGGGCTGTGCTCTATATACCCCCTGTGCTGGCTGTGCTGTATATACCCCTGTGCGGGCTGTGCTGTATATACCCCTGTGCGGGCTGTGCTGTATATACCCCTGTGCGGGCTGTGCTGGATATACCACTGTGAGGGCTGTGCTGGATATACCACTGTGCGGTCTGTGCTGGATATACCACTGTGCGGTCTGTGCTGGATATACCACTGTGCGGTCTGTGCTGGATATACCACTGTGCGGGCTGTGCTGGATATACCACTGTGAGGGCTGTGCTGGATATACCACTGTGCGGTCTGTGCTGGATATACCACTGTGCGGTCTGTGCTGGATATACCACTGTGCGGTCTGTGCTGGATATACCTCTGTGAGGGCTGTGCTCTATATACCCCCTGTGCTGGCTGTGCTGTATATACCCCTGTGCGGGCTGTGCTGTATATACCCCTGTGCGGGCTGTGCTGGATATACCACTGTGAGGGCTGTGCTGGATATACCACTGTGCGGGCTGTGCTGGATATACCACTGTGCGGGCTGTGCTGGATATACCACTGTGCGGGCTGTGCTGGATATACCACTGTGCGGGCTGTGCTGGCACCCAACACCATGTTGCAGTGCAGGAGATTCCTGCAACAGTCCGAGGCGTATCTAGGGGAAGCGGGGCGGGGGAAGGTGGGGGGGTTGCGGGGGCGGGGGAAGGTGGGGGGGGTAGGGGGGGGGCCCCATTTGGAAGTTCGCACCGGGGCCCATAACTTTGTAGTTACGCCACTGTGTATATGCCACTACATCTGGTATAAAAACTTTCAGAAAAGGAACATCATACCAACAGTAAAATATGGTGGTGCTAGTGTGATGGTCTTGGGCAGTTTTGCAGCTTCAGGACCTGGAAGACTTGCTGTGATAAAGGGAACCATGAATTCTGCCGTCTACCAAAAAAAATCCTGAAGAATGTCCTGCCATCTGTTCATGACATCAAGCTGAAGCGCATTTGGGTTATGTAGCAGAACAATGATCCAACATACACCAGCAAGTCCACCTCTAAATGGATGAAGAAAAACAAAATTGGAGTGGCCTAGTCAATGTCCTGATCTTAGTCGGATTGAGATGCTGTGGCTTTACTTTCAAAAGGCGGTTCATGCATGGAAACCCTCCAATTTGGCTGAATTACAACAATTCTGCAAAGAAGAGTGGGCCAAAATTGCTCCAGAGCGTAGTAAAAGACTCACTGGCAGTTATTGCAAACGCTTGATTGCAGTTGTTGTTACTAAGGGAGGTCCAACCAGTTATTAAGTTTAGGGGCAATCACTTTTTCACACAGGGTGTTGTGGGTTTGGATTTCGTTTTCCCTTAATAATAAAGATCTTCATTCATCTGCATTTTGTGATTACTTGTGTTATCCTTGTCTAATATTTAAATTTGTTTGGTGTTGTGAAACATTTAAGTGTGACAAACATGCAAAAGAATAGGAAATACTTTTTCACACAACTGTAAATAATAAGCTTAGTTCTATTTCTATATCTTCTATATCTAGAATATAGTAAGCTTGGTTTTGTTCCCATATCTGTTCTCGTATTTATGTAGTAAGCTTGGCTTTGTACCCATGTCTATGCAGAAAGCTTGGTTTTGTTAAGATATCTTCACAATAAGCTTTGTTCTGTTACGTTGAATGTGTAGAAAGTTTGATTCTATATTGTATCTATGAAGTATCAGTTATTCAGTGAAGATTTTTCTATAAAGAATCTGATGTTCTGATTCCTCTCTACTGTAAATTTTTTTATAATTAGATTTCTATTTGTGATACTAATGTTCCAAATCTGAGACAGACAACTAATTTTATTATAAGGTTGTTAATAAGCGCAGAACTGCACTGCACCACCTATAGCTAATACTAAATAAAGTAAAATAATGATTCCTGGACCCGCTTAACACATATTCACATTTAGAGAATTTGCTATGGACTTGAGGTGCAAGTTATGCACCGCAAATCCACAGCAATTTACAATAGAAGCAAATGGGGTTTCCAAACTTATTTCACATGTAACAGAAACAAAATCTGCACAAAAATCTGAGCATGCCACGACTTTTAAATCTGCAGCATTTGAATTCTTGTGCAAATTTTCACTGCCATTTTCACCCTATGCAATACTTTGTAATGCAGAGAAGGAAATCTGCAGCGTCAAAATCCTTATCTAAAAACTATGGATTCAGTTACATTTATTGTGTTCATTTCTTAAGCACGGCACCATGCATTTTGTAGTGATGTATGCAATACATGGGAAGCCATATAAGAATGATTTTATTTTTTAATTTTCATATTATAGTACATTATATAAAACCTGCATAAATGCTCTAGCATAAAACAATATATCAACAGTCATTTAATATACATTAAAGTGTAAAACTGCTCTTTTATTATCTTCTTTGATGTAGAGCATGAAGTTACATGATCAAATCCCAATGCTGATATCATGATAAAAACCCCTCTTCTGATCTCAGTGGTAAAGTATAACGCCAATCAATTTAGAATTAGGAAAGATTAAGGTATTGAAAAAAAAACTGAAGAAATCAATGTTCCTTCAGCTGCTCTTCCTGGCGACATTAACAAAACGGAAAATGTAAACGGCACAATACAGGGTGTCCCTAAAGTCTGGATACATAGGCAAAAATACATATTTCCAGGAAATGAAATTTATTAACAACATTTTATTCAATTGGAATATTAAATAACTTCTTCAATATGATTTCCATCATTTGCGTTGCAAAGGTTGCTGCGCTTTGCAAAATTCTGTTATAGTTAATTAAGTTAATTAAAATTGTAGTTAATGAGAATTCCTATGTGTTTAGACTGTAGGGACACCCTGCAGAACAGCCTTTCTCGTCTCTTCACTCATACAGATGGTCGACTTCACTTTATAAAAAAAAATAATGAAAAATAGTGCTGGAAGTTGTTCCACATGTAAAGAACCATAGATTGAAGATCACTTGTATGACTAAAACTTATCAATTTGCTAGAAATCCATACAGGTGTGAATATGTTCTACCCTAAAACTAGGCCTACATGGAGATTTTGGCCGCGGCACCTGTCCTGTTGCAAAGCCAAAGTACGACCCCGAAGGTACTTCAGCAGCAAATTTCAAAACGTCCAACCTTATCAGACTTTTTTGCAAATTGGTCACAATGCGACCGATTCACTTAGAGCGAACCTTGGACGTGCAACACTTGTCACGGCCATAGTCATTGTGCGGCCCTAGCCTTAAGCAACGACACTGTATCAACTCCAAAAAAATGCAGTCAAATTACAGACCATAGGAATGCAATGAGAAGATCATGAGGTTCTTCAAAATGGTTCCATCAGTCAGTTCCTTCAGATGAAGGTAATTTGAAATCCCTGCTCATTATACTTAATTTAACTTCTGGTTGGCGATATTATGCTGAGCTCTGTATAACATCGCCTGCACCACTGATTGGCAGCTTTTTATGTACACTGCGCATAGGCAGAAAGCTGCCAATGAAAAGTACAGTAAGCAGACCAGTAGGCAATACATCTAGACCAGGGATGGGAAACCTTAGATGACCTGTTCTCTGTCCCCCGGGCAGATTACTGGGGACCACAGTGCTTGGGCAGGAAGCTGTGTTTTGATGGCCACCAGTCTTTTAATTTCTTCTTGCTGTGTGCATTCGCATGCAGCATTCACAACTGAACACTGAGGCGCATGCGGTATAAGATTATGCCTGTAAAAGACAGTTCATGTATAGCTTGTGATGAATGGACCCGGCCATGGGTCTCTTGTCCTGAACTCAACAGCCTCATAGGTAATTATGAAGCTGTCAAGTTGCCGTCATGAGTCCTGCATCCAGTCCATGCATCGAGGTCAATACTCTGCAAATGATAGATGGAAGTCTGAATGATGACTTATGGGGGAATATATTAACAATAAAGTAAACTGTGACAATTTTAAACAGAAGATGTGCCGAATGAATTAAGAGGTGCATCCTTCTTAAAGGGGTTGTCCAATCACCATAAATTGGTAAAGCTGCAGAGTGCTTGTTAAAAGAAGCAATTTGTAATTTTTATGTTATTAAAAAATATTCTCAGTTTTGAAGAAAGGAGGGATATTTAACTCTTGTTTAGTTTACCAGCCACCGCTGCAATCTATTAGCAGTGGCAGGTCTCCTAGGCAAGGGGTGCAGAGCTTATAAATGCTGCTATGTAGCTGGGCAGAACGCCTCTCCGCTGCTTCAATGCTGTAGACAACTAAAAAGAAAAACTTAAAAACCAAGAGACTCAAGCCAACAAAGTGCATAGACCTTTTCCATCCCCCTATTACAGCGTTTAGTACATTGCACCTAGTTGTCAAATTACTTATAGCAGAGCAATTTTTGTACAGACATGTACAGACATTATTTTGGTGCCTAAATATTTTTAAGGATTTTAATAATTAGATGAATGTTTCATATTTATAATTTGATTATTGTAGAGGCTATTTTTATGCTATTTACATAAGTCACATGCTTAGTGAAAGGAAGTCCACTTGTGTGCAATCTAAGTGTCACATGGTCTGTCAGTATATACACATTACCTTCTCTGAAAGACCACAGAGGCTGCAACACCATCACACAAGAGGCACCACTAACCAAACACCATGGAGACCAAAGAGATCTAACAAGTCAAGTTGTTGAGAAGTACAAGTCAGGGATAAAGTTGTTGAGAATTACACGTCAGGATTGGGTTATTAAAAAAATAACCCAATCTCTGATGATTCCCCTGAAGCATCATCAAATCCACTATCATCAAATGGAAAGAACATGGAAGCACAACAAGCCCGCCAAGAGAGGGCCACCCACCAAAACTCTCAAGGGCAAGGAGGGCATTAACTAGAGAGGCAGCACGGAGACCAAAGGTAATCCTGAAGGAGCTGCAGAGTTCCCAAAGGCTTGAGAATCTTCGCATAAGACCACAATAAGCCATATACCCCATAGAGGTGGCCTTTCTGGAAGAGTCGGCAGAAGAAAGTCTTTATTTAGACACAAAAATTGTAAGGCTTGTTTTGAGTTTGCCAAAAGTCATTTGTGAAACTCCTCAAATGTATGGAGACCAAAACTGAACTTTTTGGCCACCAAGATAAATGTTATGTGTGGCTCCAAACACAGCTCATCATCCTAAGAACACCATCCCCACAGTGAAACATGGTGGTGGCAGCATCATGCTGTGGTGATGTTTTTCAGCAGCAGGGACAGGGAAAATGGTGCAAGTCGGGGAGGGAAGATGGATGGTGCGAAATACAGGAATATTCTTTAGCAAAACCTGTTTCAGTCTGTCAGTGATTTGAGACTGGGACAGAGGTTCACCTTCCAACAAGACAATGGCCCAAAGCATACTGCTAAAGCAACACTCGAGTGGTTTAAGGGGAAAAGAGTAAGGCTATGTGCACACGTTCAGGAAAGTTTGCAGAATTATTCTGAGCAAATCTGGACTACTTTCGCAGGAAATTCGCTCGCGTTTTTTGTGCGTTTTTTTTGCGGATTTTTCCAGAGGTTCTCAATGCAATAATATAGCGGCAAATCCGTGAAAAATCCGCAAAATTAATGAACATGCTGCGTTTTTTTCCGTGATGCGTTTTTTTCCATGGGCACAAAAATTGACGAATTCATTAAAATTGATGGGATGCATAATGTAAGCATTTTCTAAGTGTTTTTGCAGTGGAAAACCGCCGAAAAAAACCGCGAAAAATCTGGAACGTCTGCACATAGCCTAAATGTTTTGGAGTGGCCTAGTTGTCAAGACCTTCATCCAATTGAGAATCTGTGGTCAGACTTGAAGATTGCTGTGCACCAGAGGAAACCATCTAACTTGAAAGAGCTGGGGAAGTTTTGCCTTGAGGAATGGGCAAAAATCCCAGTGGCAAAATGTGGCAAGTTCATAGAGACTTATCCAAAGCGATTTGCAGCTGTAATAGTGAATAGTGACGCACATTGTTTGCATCACAATAAAAAGAAAACCAAATGTTCACAGTTGTAGGCATGTTCTTTACGTGAACTGATGCAATTCCTCAAAACAAAAAAAAAACAGTGAAAGTCCAGGTTGTGAGGTAGCAAAACACAAAAAATGCCAAGGGGGTGAATACGTTCACAGACCACTGTATGTGGAATCGTGGACTTTGCATGTTGGTGGGATTTAAATTGTACTAATATATTGACCCCATGAATGGTTGTAAGTCTTTTTAAATGTTTTTAATCCTTTTTTTCATGTTGGTGTTCTTTTTTCTTGATTTGTGATGAAAAAAAGAAAGATGTGTTATATTTTGTTTGCTATCTGGATGTGCGCTGTCATTTTTTGCTTGGATTTTTTCGTTCTCTTTTGTACCCCAATGCATTGTTAAAGCCGCTCGTTTCATGAGTATCTTGCCTTGTAATCAGGTTGATAATCACACGATGAACGAGCAAAATGATCATTCATTGGGTGAAATTATTTTTTTTGCAGCATAAGCTATCATTTTTCTCGACAGTGCACTGTCTGCTTAAAATAAAATTATATAGCTACCACATCTCTTAAAGGACTTTTCCAATACTATGATAAGGATGACTTATCTTTGGGATAGGGTCATCAGTACCAGATCGGTGGGAATCCCAAACAATGAACCCACACCGATCAGTGTTTTATGACCATTCCTGCTCAATTGGATAGGTTTTGCTCGTAAAAGTATATTTACCATAGTGTTTATGGTGTATGAAATAAACTAGTTGTGTGTTCTAACTGAAGTCGATCGTCTGTAAGGCTGGGTTCCTCTGCAAGTGTAGTGTCCAAGGTGCGACAACTAATAAGCCACTTCCTAACGGTTGCCTCAGCTTTCTGCTGTATTAGAAATGAAAGGGAATCTGCCAGCAGGATTTCATCCTCAAACAATTTATAGTTGTATGTATTGCTTTCAAAGATAAGTCCAGCAACACCTTTCCATCGCTAGTCTGTTTCTAAGTTACTAAGAAGTCAGTGTTTGAATTGATATGGAAATAAGGCTGAAGAGCTATTTGTAGATCTGAAGCCTCTGTCACTCCAGCTCAATTCCCTACCCAGCGCCGCCGCTTCATGCTTGAATGACAGCCTCTATGCTGTGGGACTTCAGGCAAAGGACCCGTCAGTCAAGCTCAGATGGAACTGGGTTGGAGGTAGAGTTGAAGTGACAGAGGTTTCAGATCTACAAATGTAGATAAAAGCTGCCACGTTTAGGAATTGACCTACCTGCTGCACCCCGGACATGGAGCATATGTGCGCCAAACGCTACATTGGATCCCAGCCTAAGATAGGTCAGGAATATTATATGTCCCACGGACCATTTTTATTCCAGTATGTGAATTTTTTGTAAATTTGATCAAGTTTACATTCCCACTAAACACATTTCGCTTTGCTGTAAATGTAGAATGGTTGTCAAAAACCGGTTGTTATTTTTAGTGGTAATATCTTTTAATCCAGACCCATCCCTTACAACTAGGTCTGTAATGTTAGATTGGTTCTTTACCCCACTAAGCTGTAATTCTAATTGCTGAATAGACAAAACAAGTGGAGAATTACCACTAGAGTGTTGGGTTCCTTGGCCTTGAGGCTAATCCTACAGTTGACATTGTTGGGTAAAGGTGCAGATTTATTAGGTAAGTCCAGAAGAGAAATGTACTGGCTTCTATAATTCTAGAGTCACACCTGAGCTGGAGGTTCCTTTAGTAGCCTCTAATTCAGATCATATAAAAAGAAAAGGAAGACAACATGACACAACTTACTGTGCTACTTTTCAAGAAGATGGAAGCAATGAAGGAAATCCAATAACCAATACAGCCAAAGGCGTATATTGTGTACAAATGGTGTCCGTCATCTGATGGATTAGGCAATGTCATTATTTTAGACATTTTTTTACTGTCATCAAACAGTAAAATAGAGATATCAGTGTGCATGTGAATTTGGTCAAAACTGTATGTGATATTTCAGAACACCTTGTAGTGGTGCCTCAGGGAAATCAATAGTATTTGTTCCATATATGAAGAAAGCAGTATAATAAATGGCACACGGTAGTTTGTAGCCCATATTACTGGGTGTTGTTTTTTTATGCATCACAAATCCAGTAAAGAATTTGTCTTGCTGAATTATTGGAAAGTGATGCGACTTTGAAGACCCTTAGTCTGAAGCTGCCCTGTTTATTTGTGTTTAGCCTTCGTATATGATAAGATGATGTAATATGTGGATGCACACAGACAATCTATAGGGGATTTGAGTCGATGTGCTGCCTTACTTGTGTCCGCGCGTTAATAATGAACATGTTCTGTAAAGGAAACATTTTGTTAATGCTGATTAGGAACGCAGCAGTAAATGCTCACGACTACATTTGCATAAGCCCCCTCACGGCTGACATCAATAATCACTTCAATTATAAGACGCCAATAAAAGAAGATAATACAATTTCCTCAGATCATTTGTGAGAACATTACATTATAGTGCGATAGCAGAAAAGGCAACGTGAAAGTACATTATTGATGTTTCAACAGTCACAAGTAGAGAATCTGCTTATCTATATTCCCTAAAACTGATTGCTACATATAAATGTTACTATTAGGAAAAATTATGAATTATTAAGAAATACTTGTATGGAATCATCACATTACATACCCCAGTTGATGCCGTTGAAAATGGAGTTAATCAAGAGTAAATGAAAAAAGTTTACAACAAAAGAGCGTATGGCAAATAAAGTGAAAAAATAAAGAGAGCTGATGAAAGTGTCCGGACAGGGAAATGAACTATTAGTGAAATACATTAAAGTGCCTAATAAAAACCCTAAAAGAATCAATACTTACCTTTATCGATTCCCATCACCCCTGCATTACTACAAAATACCAGTGATTACCTTTCTGCTGTCTCTAACATCACATCCTCCCTCTATCTAAAACTGAATGTGTAAAAAAATGATCTCCTTGTGTTTCCTCCCTCACTAGCCTTCCCAAACCTAATATTGCCACTTCTACCATTACTCCCCTGCAGCACGCTCACTGTCTTAGGGTTAAATTTCACCCACATCTTTCCTTTTATCCCCACATCCGATCAATGGCTCGCTCATGTCATCTACACCTCAAAAACATCTCTAGAATTTTCTGACATTTTCCTCTGTAAAAACTCTTAATGTTGCTCTTACTCATTCTCACCTGGACTATTGCAACTCTCTACTAATCGGTCTCCCTCTTACTAAACTCTCCTCTTTAGAATCCACCCTGAATGCAGCAGCCAGGATCATTTTCCTCTCCAACCGCTACAGCGCTGCTTTCACCTTGTGTCAGTCGTTGCCTGGTTGCCCATCTGCTACAGAGTCCAATATAAACGTATGACTCTCATCCACAAAACTCTCCACAGTTCTGCACCACCCTATATCTCCTCCCTCGTCTCTGTCAGTCACCCTACCTGTGCCTTCTGCTCTGCTAACAACCTAAAACCAACATCCTCCATAATCCGAACCTCCCACTCCTGTCTACAAGACTTCTCACGAGCTGCGCCAATTCTCTGGAATGCACTACCCAGGACAATTTGATTAATTCCCAATACCCCCAGTTTTAAGTGTGCCCTAAAAACGCACTTACTTAGATTGGTGTGTCACCTCACCTCAATTATCTAACTATTCCCTTTTTGCCCTTCCAAAATTTTCTTCCAAATCTGATCCCTCATAGCATCTGTTTACCCACCCTCCACGCACTTAATAGTCCTCTGTACTTAAACACATACTGGCTGGTGACCGGTTCCTATGTGAACACCCGATTTATTATATTGATGCCTGGACCGTACAATACAAGAGCTTTTTACCATTCACCTTTCGTGTCTCCCCTATTTCTTCATAGATTGCCAGCTTGTGAGCAGGGCCCTAACTCCTCATGGTATCTGCTGAATTATGTGTTATTCTGTAATGTCTTTATTGTCTGTAATGTAAAGCCCTGCGGAATATGTTGGCGCTATAGAAATAAAAATAATTATTATTATTATAATGCAGCTTGCTAATAGATACGTCTTGCCTTTTAAAGCGCAGGTAGTATCATTCATGTAGCACAGCATCATTACCATTTGAAATGCTTTCTAACATATCATCTTTCCAGTCCCATCATTGCACCATGATATCCGGTTGTACCTGAGCATTAGACTCACTGTACCATGTTATTAGTGACATTCAAATTGATTTCTCAGTCAAGCTCATTTTCTCTGCGCTCATCACCTAATAGACGTTTATTCAGGTTTTCCCCCAGTGTAAATTGATAACAAGTCACAAATTGCAGAGCTTTCTGGCTACCGCACAGAAAAACAAAACTAAAATATCTTAGCTAATGTTTTTACCATAAGAAATAGTCACAGCTTTATTAAACAAGAGGCATAATGATGCCCTAAAGGCTACATAATGACTCTGGAATCCACACGCTGCACAGGGCTTAATATCTGAAAATTAACTATATTGGTAATAATAACAACCCACACCTATGTCCAATATGGATCTAATTACAATCATGCCCTTAACATTTCACTTTTTAAATTGTGTCCTAAGATAATCTAAAGGGAGAAACGTTGCCAAACTGTATTTAAAGTAAGCCACTTTGGTGTGGCACTACAACCATGCTATACAGGGTGTAGCCAAAGCATTAAAACCACGTCTCTAATATTCTATAGGTTCAAATAATGTCGCCAAAACAGCTCTGACTTGTCCCGACATCTATCTTACATGACCTAGCATCAAGACATTGTCAAGAAATCTTCAAAGGATGTGGACACTTTGGTTACCTCTAGTTTTTAAAATTTTATAGTGTTAGTTTCAGCGTAGGTGTAGGATCATACAATCATAATTTATTCATTCATTCATTTTTTCAGCCTGATCCAAGTCTCAGAGATTTTTTCTGGAGAGAGTGTCTCTCCAAGTTATACAGGCTGGATCTGAGGACTGTGCATAACCAGGGTGCTACTATATTCATTAGTGAATGGATCAGTATAACTTCCATCCAATTATTTCCTCTTCTTGTGCTTTCTTCCTTTTCTACAGCCTATTGTCTCTGACCTCTGAGACTGTAGATACTTTCTCCCCTCTCCACACGGTAGAGTTCATTATTCATCGCCCTCCTTTCTCTAACACTGAGAGAAGGGAGGTGAGCACAGAGAGCCATCTCACCTGGAGCTCTCATGGATTTCTAAAAATGTTTCAAAGCTAGATAAATGCAGCAGCAAAATAGTAGAAAATTAAACAAATCAATCTAGTTAGTAACTTGCTTACCGTATCTTTGCATTTAGGAAGCAAATGAAAAAAAAAATCTGTGCAAAGGTTTACATGGCCTTAATGCCTCATTTCCAAATTCGTATCCATTTGTCTTTATTTTTTTTTTCCCCACCATAATCCATAAATGCAGGTGGGAAATGAAATCCTACAATTACTCATTAGAATAAAGAGAATACAGTGAATATACAAATATCATAAAAATAAATAGTATAAACTTTATTGAATACAAAAAGATTAGTTTCCCTTCCCACTTGCTTTGAAAAACTTTGCAGGGCAGGAATCTCAACCAAGGACATCATGTCAGATATTTATCAAATTCTACTTGATCCACACACAGATGACAATCCGAAAAATGACCACAATGGTGACTATCCGAAACATTTGTACATGACCACATGGGTGATCCAAAACCAGGAGTGGGTGATAAATACAGAAGTGGTGCATATGTTTCCATTATACTTTTCCTGATTGTTCCACTCCTGGTTTTAGCCTACCGAGGTAAATTACTAACTGAATACTGAATGTGTGAACATGGCCATAGCAAGGCTTCAGCTGAAATAAATGGCTGTATTTATAAGACAATTCCTTAATCGAGAGAAGAGCAAGGGCAGCTTCAATTGTGGTGGGGCAGGGGTCTGGGATATCCCTGTTTTGGAGACAAAGACCCAGAAATGGGACCTGTATCCATCAGACCTTTATGGAATATCCTATAGATATGTCATACCCGCTGCTATAATATTCACACCAGTATCTTATATTATAATATATGGAGTGGCTTTTGTCTATTTGTATTGTAATAACATAAAACCCTGATTTATGGGAGTGGACCAATGTCAGAGCCGGTGTTCAGCCTCACATGTGGAGCGGTATTATGGCCGTGTGTATGAGATTTTACCGATATGACGGTCGGATGACACTTTCATGTGTGCTATAAATGCAGCCGTTTGCTAAAAACTTACATGACAGAAATGTAAAAACACTACAATGAAAGAATAAATTGCATATATCCACATATATATGTGATAAAATACAGACTACTAGTACTGAGGAGAAAATACTTCTCTTGTTTTCTTCCTTTTCAAGATGTAAAACTAATTTATCAGATGACAAGCACCACTGACAGCACACCTGTGACCCACTTCACAGTGTAAGGATCCAGTAAAGTATCAGGCCGATGTTATACTGTGGAGATTTGCTACATCACTATTAGCCTCAGCAGCATTGTTTCCCTTTTTATAGGAATACCTAGTGATGGCTTGTATTGATCTTGCAACTATTTATCCTTGTGCTTCTTCTTGAAGTTCCTGTGGATTTACGTCCCCAGATGTTTGTTACTTTATATACACCTCTAAGCTCCATGCCACTGTAAATATTTAGGTCTAGCTTAGTCTCTGGATACAACAGGCTCATTGTAACAAAGATGGTTGCATGCCAAGGTGAAAAAAGTCCAGTGGAAGGTCTACTTTGAAAAATTGGCAAAAAATATTTAATAAATCAGTATGCAAACAATGTTGATGTAGGCTCATCTAGTGAACCTGCAGGTCAGGGTGGATTCAGGACATTGGCACAGCAGGCTGAAAATCACGTGGAACAGGGAGTACCCACACAGCAGGCTATGCCGGACAGCAGAAAAACAAGGGAGACTGAACACATCGGATGTAACAGGGTTTCCGCAACAGAGAGGAACCAGAAGACCACGGCGTCTGATTGCTCCTACTCCTGCGCTGAGAATAAGCACTTCTCCTTCATTTTAATGGTGTTTATTCCATTTGGCAGAACAGGGGTTAATCAGCACGTTGGAAAACCCTGAGCTCTCAGCTGAGCTCAGATAGCCACTCCCGTTTCCTTTATAATCTGGCTCCTGATTCAAATCCATGTCAGAGCTAGCATTTGCTGCATGGCGTAGGAGGAGAGGAGTTCATATGAGAAGGAGTTCTGAAGGCGTTATCTGTGACTGTTGCATGGTTTGTAAGTGTGGTAATTCCCTTCCCTCTTCTACTTTGGTTTATTGCCCTTCCTCCACTCCCTGGTGCATTCCTCTGTTATATGTGAGTGAATATTTTGTATGCCAGGTGTTTTCTGTTAACCCTTGCTTGTGTTGCCTTGTTTGTCGGGTTGGTGTACTGCGGTGCACAGTAGCGTCCCTCTTCCCTGGGTGGCGGAAGAGAGCAAACGAAGGGCTAACTCAGGGGATAAGGCAAGGGTGGCGGCCCCGGCATTTTCACCCTCAGAAGTATCCCAGGGAATAGGGCGAGCTAGGGAGCCAAGGCGCCCACTAGTGTCAGAGACAGGGAAGAACCCGGGCCACCATCATGACATCGGAAACCACATACCCAAGACTCAGATGAAAACATCTGAAGCAATACACAGAAAAAAGCTTAATGTGACAGTCTCTAATAACAGTTTGTGGTGCTGACACGAAACAATGGGTTAACCAACAGGTCTGGTCTGGTCTATGTTTGTAAAAATCACATCACTTTACAAAACTGAATGATATGTAATGATCAGTATTCGAATATCAGTTCACAATCCTTACTGTGGATAATGGGGTAACCAACAGATTTTGAAGGGGAAGTGATAACTGTAGAAATCAAAGGAGATTGAGGGGATACCAACAACAAAAGATACTGTAGGGTGTCAAACACCAAACAGCAACTGAATACATTACCATCTCAATTATCAGACACAGAAAAAGTTTTGGGAGGTGATGGGGATGATGCCACTTGTAAGATCCAATGTGGAGCACCACAAAAGGTGACAACCATAGGGAAAGGGAGCGAAGGTAGGTCTTACAGAGACTAGTGCTTAAGGGTAGAACTATTGATAATAGCAGAGGTCATGTGAGATATGATATGTCAATACGCATGACTGCTGCATTTTCAGTCTGTGTCTGTTTCGGCACAGGTGCTGCGCAATCACTCCAGATTTCTGACACACTAGCGGATACAGTGGCTTATGATTTTGCAGATGAATCAGTGATGTTTCATTGTATTGTATGGACTATGGATCTCTAATGTTTTCTTGGGTGGAAGTACATCTTAAGATTTAAAGTACCACCAAATGAAAAACAAAGAGCAATCTGTATCCTGTAAAAGAACTTGTCAAGAGATTCATGCAACCCGAATCACAGGCGCACACTCCTTTACAAACGGCTGTGACTTACTCGAAA
The DNA here is from genome assembly GCF_051348905.1 of Ranitomeya variabilis. NCBI lineage: Eukaryota > Metazoa > Chordata > Amphibia > Anura > Dendrobatidae > Ranitomeya > Ranitomeya variabilis. The sequence continues at coordinate 99,028,847 of NC_135234.1, forward strand.
AAGCTGGGGTATTGTGTAAATGATGACAATGGTTCTCTAATAATTTAGAAAATCGGCAACGCAAAAGATGATAAACTTCTGACCATTCACAAAATAGATTCTGTACCCTGAACGTGATTTCTTGTCAATTCGTCAGGGATCTGATAACCAAACTACTACTGGTCAGACTTCATGAATGGTGAGAAGTGAGGCTCCCGCTGATCACTTGTTGTATCTCTCTACTCGAGGAATGTTATGGCGATGGCTGTAACCTTGTCTTTATAATAGATCTATATGCTGTACGTGACAGTAGGAAAATATGAAGTGCTTTGGGCTTGCTATTTCTTGCAAAGGTGACAAAACCTGAACAGTTTCTGCAAGGCCTAAAATGTATCATTACATAAGATCTGAGTCACGATTGCAGGTTTTATATAACCACACATCACCCTGATGGTTTTCTATTAAATATTTTTACAGAATTCTAGAGGGAATAAGGTTTTTTTTTTGTTGGTAAATATAAAAATCACGAGAAAAACACTCTAGTACACCCTATTTAAATTGTATGGTTTTACATATCAGGACATAATTAAAAAAAATCTGGTCCTTAGAAGGTCTTAAAATTAGGCAAACACAACCTCAGATGAACAACACAAGACAAATTACACCATATTATTTACCAAAAATTATGCCAAAATGCAGAAGTGTGTGAAAAATTAAGTAGCTTGTAGAACCATCTTTGGCAGCTATAACTTGAAGTATCGTAATCTTTTTCTGCATGACTTTCTCAGTCTCTGACATTGTTCTGGAGGAATTTTGGCCACTCTTTACATGGCATTTTTTTTTCCATCCATTTACGGTCCATTTTTACCGTTGGTATTTTATCTGTCTCTCTGTTATAAAATAAAAAAAACCTAATGCTTCTTGTAGTAACTAGTGATAAATGAACATCATATGCATGGATTAGATAAGAGAAAGATATGCATACCAATGGGATCCACTGAAAAAATAACTTTATTTGTGCAAATAGCAACACAGCAGGGCAAGACACATTTAAAAACATTTAAAAAACCAGAAATCAAGCAAAATGGCTGATAGGCCACATGCGACCCCCCAGACGGAACAAATACCCATCAAGCACCCAATGGTACAAAAATAGTAATCATAACAAAGCAAATATGCAAGAAGGATGAAAAATAGTTGTCTGCTACCAGCTATACCTAATAGGCAATAAACATGTTACCAAGGTTTAGATGCAGTCGCCGCAACACAGGTATATTTACCATATAGCTCCATGCGGATACCAAGGTCACAAAGTTGTAAAATATATATATATTTTAAGTGTTTTTAAATGTGTGTCTTGCCTTGCTGTGTTGCTATTTGCACAAATAAAGTTATTTTTTCAGTGGATCCCATTGGTGTGCATATCTTTCTCTTGTCTAATCCATAGTTGTGTCCCTTATATACATATGGTTGATCCCCGAGTGACATTTCTTTTTGCAGTGCACGCTAGTCTTTTTGTATATTCATGAACATCATATGCATGCAACAGTCTGCCGTGGGAACAAACACAGGAATGTCTCTGTTTTACTATTTTTTGTACCACTGGCTCTGAAAACTGGACTTGTGGCAAAGCAGGTCATAAACTATATAATCTATACCTGTGCTAACCAATAAAAAAACAGATAGTACATGTATGTGAAAAACGGATGCGTGAATGAGGCCTAAGTTGCAGATGAGACCGCCAAAAATTGGACTTTTCTTACCAGCATGTTTCACAGATGCTCGATGAGACTGAGAGCTGGAATTTGGTGAAAAAATTAACACCTTAAACTCTTTGTCATGATCCCTAAAGGGAGCCTGTGATGTAGAAAAATTATATAATCCTGCAGATATGGGGTTAATCTGCAGGTTAATAGCATTCTAAAGCAGCTTCGCCACCTGACTGAAGGCCCGGTTACCGGGAGGAAATGAACTTTATTCCTACCGGCAGCGTCCGGCTTTCAGTCATAGAGGCGTGGCCGGTGTTGTTTCAATCACTGCTCAAAACATAGTGAGCGGCGGCAGCTGTAACCATTTTCACGGCAGACAAAGAGGTCATTTTTAGGACGCTTTCTTGCCATAGCAACCATTGGTAACCCATGATCGCCTTGCGGGGGTGCCAATGGGCTTACAGAGGGAGTAATCACTCTCTGTCAAACTTGTCACAAGTTGCTGTCACTAATGATAACGGCATTTGAGGGGTTAAAGTGTTGGCACATGCAGCAGGAGCTTACTTTTATATAATAGCCTCGTTCTGTGGATGGCACAAGTCTGTGCCGATGCCGCCTCTGTGGTGTAACTGTACGTTGGATTGCGGGAAAGCACTTGCGATTCAGACATACCATTATGTGCTTTTGCGGAAAGGGGTTAAAGAAGGCACTGCCATAGCAGAATATTCTTGCCGTGAAGAGATGTAATTGGTCTGCAACTATGTTAGAGGGGTATTCTAAAGTTTGAAAGTTATCCCCAATTTGCGGGCTATATGAACGATGGGGGTCTGACAGATGAGGTCTCCAATGATCCCAAGAACTGTGGCTCTGAAGAGATACAGCTGAATGAAATGGAGGGTCGTCATACACATTGTCGCTCCATTCATTCTAACGGGAGAGCCAAAGACCAAATGAGCGAATCTCTCTGCAAATTAAAGTGAATGGAGCAGCAGCGTGCATGATTGACCTCCTTTCCATGCTCAGGATTCCTGGGGGTCACAGTACTTGAACCACTATCAATTCAGAATGTATCCTCCATCCAATGGATAGGATTAACTTTCACACTTGAGAAAACCCCTTCAATGAAAGTTGTGAGTGTTAGTAACATCCAAGGGGCACTGAAACAGGGTGATCGTTCCCGGATGTCTCACATTGTATCTCACTTTGTGGATGGATGTGGTAAACTTCTGGAACAGGATTTAATGATGTTAAATTATAATAATTTTGACACATTTTAGCTCGAGTTTAACATATTGTAAATAGTAGTAAATGTAGGTTCTTTTTAAGTAATATACACTCACTGGCCACTTTATTAGGTACACCTGTCCAACTTCTTGTTAACACTTAATTTCTAATCAGCCAATCACATGGCGGCAACTCAGTGCATTTAGGCATGTAGACATGGTCAAGACAATCTCCTGCAGTTCAAACCGAGCATCAGTATGGGGAAGAAAGGTGATTTGAGTGCCTTTGAACGTGGCATGGTTGTTGGTGCCAGAAGGGCTGGTCTGAGTATTTCAGAAACTGCTGATCTACTGGGATTTTCATGCACAACCATCTCTAGGGTTTACAGAGAATGGTCCGAAAAAGAAAAAAAAATCCAGTGAGCGGCAGTTCTGTGGGCGGAAATGCCTTGTTGATGCCAGAGGTCAGAGGAGAATGGGCAGACTGGTTCGAGCTGATAGAAAGGCAACAGTGACTCAAATCGCCACCCGTTACAACCAAGGTAGGCCTAAGAGCATCTCTGAACGCACAGTGCGTCGAACTTTGAGGCAGATGGGCTACAGCAGCAGAAGACCACACCGGGTACCACTCCTTTCAGCTAAGAACAGGAAACTGAGGCTACAATTTGTACAAGCTCATCGAAATTGGACAGTAGAAGATTGGAAAAACGTTGCTTGGTCTGATGAGTCTCGATTTCTGCTGCGACATTCGGATGGTAGGGTCAGAATTTGGCGTAAACAACATGAAAGCATGGATCCATCCTGCCTTGTATGGAGCATCTTTGGGATGTGCAGCCGACAAATCTGCGGCAACTGTGTGATGCCATCATGTCAATATGGACCAAAATCTCTGAGGAATGCTTCCAGCACCTTGTTGAATCTATGCCACGAAGAATTGAGGCAGTTCTGAAGGCAAAAGGGGGTCCAACCCGTTACTAGCATGGTGTACCTAATAAAGTGGCCAGTGAGTGTATATCTGAAAGGTCAAATCTTCAAACCTTGAAGGAATGTGTGACCCTGGCTTAATATCCTATATTGGTGCTTACAATTAAACCTATTTGAATTGGATAAAAAATATATATTTTACTTTTTCACCATTTGCACTTTTTTTTAAGTCATGTATTTTTTTCTGTGTTTAACTGGTTTTGTGACTTTTTAGAGTGTAAAGTCGCACACTTTGCCAAATGTTGAAAAACTAAAAATGCACTCAAATAATTGGCTTAGATGAAATCACTCTATGGATGGACTAATGTAGAGTTGCGCCAAATTTTGTGACTTTTTTTTTTTAAAAGTCATATTTCATGAATCTGTTTAAAACAACTGTTTGTAAACAACTGGTGCAAATAGTTTGATGGCTTTTTTGGAAATCAAAAATTCACTAATTGACTAATCGGGTCCATTGACCGTTGTGCGATGATCATGGCATGGATGACATGGTGCTGGTCACCAGGCCTCGGCTAGATAGGTTATTGCTATTTCCTGTGGATCAACTAAAGCTAAGTGATTACAGTGAATCTTAAATTAACCTTATTCATTTTATTAAATCAGACGTTCCTTTGCCAGAGGAACAAGTCCTCTCCTCAGCTCTGATCTTTTCCCACTGAATATTTCATGTACGGTAACTCGATAATGACACATTTTATTTCTTAACAGTGAATCCTTTGAAAAACTCTCTGAAATAACAATATTAGTGGAATTATTTTTGCCTGCACTTACAGCTCTATTTTAGACAAGTGCAGTAGTTCTAGAAGAGTCATGTCTGCCAGATGCATAATTTATGTGAATAGATTATTATTTCTCTGCCGGTACTTTGGCTTTTAAACAGAATATAACAGTGCAATTATACTTCTCCCCCATAAGTCACTGAAATGCAAGGTGACAGTGGAAATACTCATATCAATATGAAGGTATTTATACATTTTTCTCATATTTAACCCCTTCATGACCGTGGGATTTTTCGTTTTTCCGTGTTTGTTTTTCACTCCCCTCCTTCCCAGAGCCATAACTTTTTTATTTTTCAATTTGGCCATGTGAGGGCTTATTTTTTCGGGACAAGTTGTACTTTTGAACGACATCATTGGTTTTACCATGTCGTGTACTAGAAAACGGGAAAAAAATTCCAAGTGCGGTGAAATTGCAAAAAAAGTGCAATCCCACACTTGTTTTTTTGCTTGGCTTTTTTGCTAGGTTCACTAAATGCTAAAACTGACCTGCCATTATGATTCTCCAGGTCATCACGATTTCATAGACACCTAACATGACTAGGTTATTTTTTACCTAAGTGGTGAAAAAAAATTCCAAACTTTGCTAAAAAAAAACCAAAAACAAATTGCGCCATTTTCCGATACTCGTAGCGTCTCCATTTTTCATGATCTGGGGTCGGTTGAGGGCTTATTTTTTGCGTGCTGAGCTGGCGTTTTTAATGATTCCAATTCGGTGCAGATACGTTCTTTTGATCGCCCGTTATTGCATTTTAATGCAATGTCGCGGCGACCAAAAAAAGTAATTCTGGCGTTTCGATTTTTTTTCTCGTTACGCCGTTCAGCGATCAGGTTAAAGCTTTATTTTTATTGATAAATCGGGCGATTCTGAACGTGGCGATACCAAATATGTGTAGATTTGATTTTTTTTTATTGATTTATTTTGATTGGGGAGAAAGGGGGGTGATTTAAACTTTTATATATATATTTTTTTTTTCCACATTTTTTTTTACTTTTTTTTTTATTTTGCCATGCTTCAATAGCCTCCATGGGAGGCTAGAAGCAGGCACAGCACGATTGCCTCTGCTACATAGCAGCGATCTGCTGTTCGCTGCTATGTAGTAGAATTGCAGGTGTGCTGTGAGCGCCGACCACAGGGTGGCGCGAGCTACCGGCGATCAGTAACCATAGAGGTCTCAAGGACCTCTATGGTTACTGTCCTGACACATCGCCGACCCCCGATCATGTGACGGGGGTCGGCGATGACGTCATTTCCGGCCGCCCGGCCGGATGCGGTAGTTAAATGCCGCTGTCTGCGTTTGACAGCGGCATTTAACTAGTTAATAGCGGCGGGTGAATCGCGATTTCACCCGCCGCTATTGCGGGCACATGTCAGCTGTTCAAAACAGCTGACATGTCCCGGCTTTGATGCGGGCTCACCGCGGAGCCCTGCATCAAAGCAGGGGAGCTGACATCGGACGTACTATACCGTCCGATGTCAGTAAGGGGTTAAAGAGGTTGCCGGTCCAAATTGATAAGTCTGCAGTCACTCTGTGTGACCGCAAACTTGTGAATCACCCCAGTGCACTCACTGTACACTGTGGGGATTCATCGGTTTCTGAGCTGGGACTGGAGGGTATGGATGAGTTATACATACTTACAGGCAGAGCCCGTCCAGGGGGCTCGGCCTCACTCCATACAATTCCGTAGCACAAGCCTCCAGTCGACTACACCCACTGGACCGCGGCATCACTAGTCAGTGCACGGCCTCGCTCTATACAAGTGTATGGAACTAGGCAGCGCCCACTAGACGGGCCCTGGTCGGAAATACAGCTCTGGCAAAAATTACGAGCCCACCACATCAAAACTTTGACATGGGCAGCCCAATCTCCAGACCTGAACCCCATTGGAAACCTTTGGAATGTAATCAATAGGATGATGGATAGTCACAAGCCATCAAACAAAGAAGAACTGCTTACATTTTTGCGCCAGGAGCAGTGTGAAAGACTGGAAGACAGCATGCCAAAACACATGAAAGCTGTGATTAAAAATCATGGTTATTCCACAAAATATTGATTTCTGAACTCTTCCTAAGAGTTCTAAACATTAGTATTGTTGTTTCTAAATGATTATGAACTTGTTTTGCATTATTTGAGGTCTGTTTTTTTTAAATATTGACCATTTTTTCTTTGTCAGAAAAAAAATACAAAAATTATTGCTTGGAAATTTAGAGACGTGTTTTCAGAAGTTTACAGAATAAAAGAACAATTTACATTTTACTCAAAAAATATACCTATAAAGAGAAAAATCAGACAAACTGAACATTTTGCAGTGGTCTCTTAATTTTTGCCAGAGCTGTAGGAGCAATCTGACAAAGTATGTAATTACTTGCCCATGGAACCACAGCCTCTCCATCACAGGCCAGTGGAAGAAGAGTTGATAATATAGACAGGAGAGATGTACAAGAGAAGACACATACTTGTGCTGACTGATTTAAAGTGAACCTTTAAAGTGATACATACTGCCCGATCCACAGGCAGCATGTATCAGACACTAGGTGTATGATCTCAGCCACGTATGTTTGACTCCAAAATGTTGCAGAGTTTCACAGAGAAACATTTTAATAGCATAGAGACCATGCTGTAGACTACTTGGACAGGCGGGTCCCCGGAGGTTTCTCACTACCCGCTGTCCTGGATTGACAGATCTCTACCTACATTCGCGTATAGTTAAAGGCCTGTCAATCCAGGTGAGGGGGTGGGAAGAAGCAACAGGGGACCTGTGTTATGGACCTGGTGGTTAGGAGCACCCGGAATGACCTGATGAGTAAACTCAAAATCGGGACTAGCTCTGGGTAAGTGGGAACTCTGCTGACCGCAAACCCTACTCCTATCACACACACTAGAAATAGCCGTGGAGCGTACCTAACTCTCCCTAGACGCCTCTTCACAGCCTAAGAGCTAACTACACCTAAAGATAGAAATAGAAGCCTTACCTTGCCTCAGAGAAATTCCCCAAAGGTAAAGGCAGACCCCCACATATATTGACTGTGAGTTAAGAGGAAAGTCACAAACACAGGAATGAAACAGCTTTAAGCAAAGGAGGCCAGATTTCACTAAATAGTCAGAGGATAGAAAAGGGAACTATGTGGTCAGCACAAAAGACTACAAAAAACCACGCAGAGTAAGCAAAAAGACTCCCCACACCGACTCACGGTGTGGAGGTGCCACTCTGCACCCAGAGCTTCCAGCTAGCAAGGGAATATCATGATAGCAAGCTGGACTAGAATTTAGCAGTACTAAGAAATATATTCAGGAAGCAGTAACAACAAATGAACTAGCAAAGACTTAGCTTCTGCTGGAGTAGACAGGTCCTCAGAGAAGTCCAAGAGAGATCTGAACCAATACTGAAACACCGACAGCTGGCATGAAGTAACGATCTGAGTGGAGTTAAATAGGGAAGCAGCATAGCAATAAACGAGAGCAGCTGATAAAGCCAACCTCAGTGACCAGCAGTTCCGCTCGAAGCCACCAGAGGGAGTCCAAGAGCAGAACCAACCAAAGTACCATTCATGACCACAGGAGGGAGTCCGAGAACGGAATTCACAACAGTACCCCCCCCTTGAGGAGGGGTCACCGTACCCTCACCAGGGCCCCCAGGACGATCAGGACGAGCCAAATGAAAGGCACGAACTAAATCGGCAGCATGGACATCGGAGGCAACAACCCAGGAATTATCCTCCTGACCATAGCCCTTCCACTTAACCAGGTACTGAAGCTTCCGTCTCGAAATACGAGAATCCAAATTTTTTTCCACCACATACTCCAATTCCCCCCTCAACCAACACCGGAGCAGGAGGATCAACGGAGGGAACCATAGGCGCCACGTACCTCCGCAACAACGACCTATGGAACACATTATGGATGGCAAAAGAAGCTGGAAGGACCAAACGAAATGACACAGGGTTGAGAATTTCAGAAATCTTATAAGGACCAATGAAACGAGGCTTAAACTTAGGAGAAGAAACCTTCATAGGAACATAACGAGAAGACAACCAAACCAAATCCCCAACACGAAGTCGGGGACCAACACAACGACGGCGGTTAGCGAAACGTTGAGCCTTCTCCTGGGACAACGTCAGATTGTCCACTACGTGAGTCCAAATTTGCTGCAACCTGTCCACCACAGAATCCACACCAGGACAGTCAGAAGGCTCAACCTGCCCCGAAGAAAAACGAGGATGAAAACCAGAATTGCAAAAAAAAGGCGAAACCAAAGTAGCCGAACTAGCCCGATTATTAAGGGCGAACTCAGCCAATGGCAAGAAGGTCACCCAATCATCCTGATCAGCAGAAACAAAGCATCTCAGATAGGTTTCCAAAGTCTGGTTGGTTCGTTCGGTTTGGCCATTTGTTTGAGGATGGAAAGCCGAAGAAAAAGACAAATCAATGCCCATCTTAGCACAAAAGGACCGCCAAAACCTAGAGACAAACTGGGAACCTCTGTCCGACACAATGTTCTCCGGAATGCCATGCAAACGAACCACATGTTGAAAAAATAATGGCACCAAATCAGAGGAAGAAGGTAATTTAGGCAAGGGTATCAAATGGACCATCTTAGAAAAGCGATCACAAACCACCCAGATGACAGACATCCTTTGAGAGACAGGAAGATCTGAAATAAAATCCATGGAAACATGCGTCCAAGGCCTTTTCGGGACTGGCAAGGGCAAAAGCAACCCACTGGCACGAGAACAGCAGGGCTTAGCCCGAGCACAAGTCCCACAGGACTGCACATAAGAACGCACATCCCGTGACAAGGAAGGCCACCAAAAGGACCTAGCCACCAAATCTCTGGTACCAAAAATCCCAGGATGACCAGCCAACACCGAGCAATGAACCTCAGAAATAACTCTGCTAGTCCATCTATCAGGGACAAACAATTTCTCCGCTGGACAACGGTCAGGTCTATCAGCCTGAAACTCCTGCAGCACCCGCCGCAAATCAGGGGAGATGGCAGACAGAATTACCCCCTCTTTGAGAATACCAGCCGGCTCAGGGACTCCCGGAGAATCAGGCACAAAACTCCTAGAAAGGGCATCCGCCTTCACATTCTTAGAACCTGGAAGGTATGAGACCACAAAATCGAAACGGGAGAAATACAGCGACCATCGAGCCTGTCTAGGATTCAACCGCTTGGCAGACTCGAGATAAGTCAGATTTTTGTGATCCATCAAGACCACCACGCGGTGCTTGGCTCCCTCAAGCCAATGTCGCCACTCCTCGAATGCCCACTTCATAGCTAGCAGCTCCCGATTGCCAACATCATAATTACGCTCAGCAGGCGAAAACTTTCTAGAAAAGAAGGCACATGGCTTCATCACAGAGCCATCAGAACTTCTTTGAGACAAAACAGCCCCTGCTCCAATCTCAGAAGCATCAACCTCGACCTGAAAAGGGAGCGAAACATCTGGCTGACGCAACACAGGGGCCGAAGAAAAACGACGTTTCAGCTCCCGAAAAGCCTCAACGGCCGCAGAGGACCAATTCACCACATCAGCACCTTTCTTTGTCAAATCAGTCAAAGGTTTAACCACACTAGAAAAATTAGCGATGAAGCGACGGTAAAAATTAGCAAAGCCCAGGAATTTCTGGAGGCTCTTCACAGATGTAGGTTGAGTCCAATCATAAATGGCCTGAACTTTAACAGGATCCATCTTGATAGTAGAAGGGGAAAAAATGAAGCCCAAAAAGGAAACCTTCTGAACTCCGAAGAGACATTTAGACCCCTTCACAAACAAGGAATTAGCACGAAGGACCTGGAATACCATTCGGACCTGTTTCACATGAGACTCCCAATCATCCGAAAAGACCAAAATATCATCCAAATATACAATCATGAATCTATCCAGATACTTTCGGAAGATGTCATGCATAAAGGACTGAAACACAGATGGAGCATTTGAAAGCCCGAATGGCATCACCAGGTACTCAAAATGGCCCTCGGGCGTATTAAATGCTGTTTTCCATTCATCGCCCTGTTTAATACGCACAAGGTTATACGCCCCTCGAAGATCTATCTTGGTGAACCAACTAGCCCCCTTAATCCGAGCAAACAAATCAGACAGCAGAGGCAAAGGGTACTGAAATTTGACCGTGATTTTATTGAGAAGGCGGTAATCTATACAGGGTCTCAGAGAACCATCCTTCTTGGCCACAAAAAAGAACCCTGCTCCCAACGGTGATGAAGACGGGCGAATATGCCCTTTCTCCAAGGACTCCTTTATATAACTCCGCATAGCGGCGTGCTCTGGCACAGATAAATTAAAAAGTCGGCCCTTAGGAAACTTACTACCAGGAATCAAATTTATAGCACAATCACAATTTGTATGAGGGGGTAGTGTTGTGAACTATACCTTTTGGCTCCCTCTTGTGGTCACTAGTGATTTGGCACTTGGATTGTCTTTTACCAGGTTGGTGCTCACCTGCTTCGTTAGGCCTGGGGTGTTGCTATTTAAACTTCTTGGATTCTCAGTCCAGTGCCTGGCATCGTTGTAATCAGTTCACTTCTGTTTGCTCCTGTCTTCAGGTCCTGGTTCTTTGCAAGATAAGCTAAGTCCTGCTTTCGTACTCTTGATCATTTGCATTGTTCATATTTTTGTCCAGCTTGTACATTATGTGATTCCTGTTATTGCTGGAAGCTCTAGGGGGGCTGATATTCTCCCCCCACACCGTCAGTCGGTTTGGGGGTTCTTGGATATTCAGCGTGGATATTTTGCAGGGTTTTTTGCTGACCATATAAGTCTTCTTACTATATTCTGCTATTAGTCAGTGGGCCTCTCTTTGCTAAATCTAGTTCATTCTTACGTTTGTCTTTTCTTCTTACCTCACCGTTATTATTTGTTGGGGGCTTGTATTACTTTGGGGTCTTTTCTCTGGAGGCAAGAGAGGTCTTACTTTCCCTGATGGGGTAGTTAGTTCTCCGGCTGGCGCGAGACGTCTAGAACCAACGTAGGCACGTCCCCCGGCTGCTGTTAGTGTTTGCGCTAGGATCAGGTATATGGTCAGCCTAGTTACCACTTCCCTATGAGCTGGTATTTATGTTTTGCAGACTTTGCTGTAATCTTTGAGGTTCCCTGCCATTGGAACCATAACAGGGTAGGACACTGGATTTGGGTTCATCAAATACATCCTGGTAATCCGACAGAAACTCAGGGACTTCAGAAGGAGTGGAAGCAGAAATAGACACCAGCGGAACATCGCCATGTACCCCTTGACAACCCCAACTAGACACAGACATTGATTTCCAATCCAATACTGGATTATGAACCTGTAGCCATGGCAAACCCAACACGACCACATCATGCAAATTATGCAACACCAAAAAGCGAATATCTTCCTGATGTGCAGGAGCCATGCACATGGTCAACTGAGTCCAGTACTGAGGTTTATTCTTGGCCAACGGCGTGGCATCAATTCCCCTTAATGGAATAGGATACTGCAAAGGCTCCAAGAAAAAACCACAACGCCTGGCAAACTCCAAGTCCATCAAATTCAGGGCAGCGCCTGAATCCACAAATGCCATAACCGAGTAGGATGACAAAGAGCAAATCAGAGTAACAGACAAAAGAAATTTAGGCTGTACAGTACCAATGGTGACAGACCTAGCGAACCGCTTGGTGCGCTTAGGACAATCAGAGATAGCATGAGTGGGGTCACCACAATAAAAACACAGCCCATTCTGACGTCTGTGTTCTTGCCGTTCAGTTCTGGTCAAAGTTCTATCACATTGCATAAGCTCAGGTGTCATGATTCCCCAATGGCATGGGAACATCAGAAACACAAAAATTACAGACTAGCTCTCGGGTGATGGAAACTCAAGCTGACCGTGACCTAAATCTACCACACAACTAACAGTAGCCAGGGAGCATTCCTACGGCTGCCTAAATGCCACGCGCCAGCCGGAGAACTAACTACGCCTGGAAGAGGAAGGAACAGACCTGGCTTACCTCTAGTGAAATTCCCCAAAAGATGATAGTAGCCCCCACATATATTAACGGTGAGTTCAGAGGAAAAGACATACACAGTATGAAGGTAGATTTAGCAAAGCGAGGTCCACTTACTAGATAGAGGAAGGATACAAAAGAGGACTTCACGGTCAGCTGAAAAACCCTTTCAAAAACCCATCCTGAAATTACTTTAAAACTCCTGTGTCAACTCATCACACAGGAGTGGCAATTTCAGTCCACAAGAGCTTCCAGTAACAGGAAATGACAAAACTGTAAACTGGACAAAAATACAAAACAATAAGGACAAGAGTCCACTTAGCTGATCAGCAGACTAGTAGCAGGAACATGCAACTGAATGACTCAGGTTACAATGATGACCGGCAAGGAAGTGACTGGAGAGCAAGGCTAAATAGGGAACTCCCAAAACTGATGGAAGCAGGTGAGCGAGGCAGAAAAGAACACACAAGTCTCCAGTACCACCAGCCACCACTAGGGGAGCCCAAAAAGCGATCACAACAGTACCCCCCCCTTAAGGAGGGGGCACCGAACCCTCACAAGAACCGCCAGGGCGACCTGGATGAGCCCTATGAAAGGCACGAACCAAATCCGAGGCATGAACATCAGAGGCAGTTACCCAAGAATTATCTTCCTGACCATAGCCCTTCCATTTAACCAGATACTGGAGTCTCCGCCTGGAAATACGGGAGTCCAAGATTTTCTCTATAACGTACTCCAATTCACCCTCAACCAGCACAGGAGCAGGAGGCTCAGCAGAAGGAACCACCGGCACCTCGTATCTCCGCAACAACGACCGATGGAACACATTATGGATAGCGAAAGATGCCGGGAGGTCCAAACGAAAGGAAACAGGGTTAATAATCTCCAAAATCCTATAGGGACCGATAAACCGAGGCTTAAATTTAGGAGAAGAAACCCTCATTGGGACAAAACGGGAAGACAACCACACCAAGTCCCCAACACGAAGGCGAGGACCAACCCGATGCTGGCGGTTAGCAAACCGCTGAGTCCTCTCCTGGGACAAATTCAAATTGTCCACCACTTGTTCCCAAATCCGATACAACCGATCCACCACAGCATCCACTCCAGGACAATCCGAAGACTCCACCTGACCAGAAGAAAAACGGGGATGAAACCCCGAATTGCAAAAGAAAGGGGAAACCAAAGTGGCCGAACTAGCCCGATTATTAAGAGCAAACTCCGCCAACGGCAAAAAGGCAACCCAATCATCCTGATCCGCAGACACAAAACACCTCAAATACGTCTCCAAAGTCTGATTAGTTCGCTCCGTCTGGCCATTAGTCTGAGGATGGAAGGCAGACGAAAAAGACAAATCAATGCCCAACCTGGCACAGAATGCCCGCCAAAATCTAGAAACGAACTGGGTACCCCTATCAGAAACGATATTTTCAGGAATACCATGCAAGCGAACCACATTTTGAAAAAACAAAGGAACCAACTCAGACGAGGAAGGCAACTTCGGCAATGGCACCAAATGAACCATCTTAGAAAAACGGTCACACACCACCCAGATAACAGACATCCTCTGAGAGACAGGAAGATCAGAAATAAAGTCCATCGAGATGTGCGTCCAAGGCCTCTTCGGAATAGGCAAGGGCAACAACAACCCGCTAGCCCTAGAACAACAAGGCTTGGCCCGAGCACACACATCACAAGACTGCACAAAAACACGCACATCTCGAGACAGAGATGGCCACCAGAAGGATCTAGCCACCAAATCCCTGGTACCAAAAATTCCAGGATGACCCGCCAGCGTAGAAGAATGAACCTCCGAGATGACTCTACTGGTCCAATCATCAGGAACAAACAGTCTACCAGGTGGACAGCGATCAGGTCTATCCGCCTGAAACTCTTGCAAAGCACGTCGCAGATCTGGGGAAATAGCGGATAATATCACCCCATCCTTAAGGATACCTGTAGGTTCCGAATCACCAGGGGAATCAGGCTCAAAACTCCTAGAAAGGGCATCCGCCTTCACATTCTTAGAACCTGGTAGATATGAGACCACAAAATTAAACCGAGAGAAAAACAACGACCATCGCGCCTGTCTAGGATTCAGGCGCCTGGCAGACTCAAGATAAATCAGATTCTTGTGATCAGTCAAAACCACCACCTGATGTCTAGCACCCTCAAGCCAATGACGCCACTCCTCAAATGCCCACTTCATGGCCAAAAGCTCCCGATTACCGACATCATAATTTCTTTCGGCGGCAGAAAATTTTCGAGAAAAGAACGCACAAGGTCTCATCACTGAGCAATCGGAACTTTTCTGCAACAAAACCGCCCCCGCTCCGATCTCGGAAGCATCGACCTCAACCTGAAAGGGGAGAGAGACATCGGGCTGGCGCAACACAGGGGCAGACGAAAAGCGGCGCTTAAGTTCCCGAAAGGCCTCCACAGCGGCAGAGGACCAATTGGCCACATCAGCACCCTTCTTAGTCAAATCCGTAAGAGGCTTAGCAACACCAGAAAAACCAGTTATAAATCGACGATAAAAATTAGCAAAGCCCAAGAACTTCTGAAGACCCTTTAGAGAAGTAGGCTGCGTCCAGTCACAAATAGCCCGAACCTTGACAGGGTCCATCTCAACAGAAGAAGGGGAAAAAATGTACCCCAAAAAGGAAATCTTTTGAACCCCAAAAACACACTTAGAACCCTTTACACACAGAGAATTCTCCCGCAAGACCTGAAAAACCCTCCTGACCTGCTGAACATGAGACTCCCAGTCCTCAGAAAAAATCAAAATATCGTCCAAATACACAATCACAAATTTATCCAGATATTCACGGAAAATATCATGCATAAAGGACTGAAAAACTGAAGGTGCATTAGAAAGGCCGAAAGGCATTACCAAATACTCAAAGTGGCCCTCAGGCGTATTAAATGCGGTTTTCCACTCATCCCCTTGCTTAATTCGCACCAAATTATACGCCCCACGGAGATCAATCTTGGAGAACCACTTAGCCCCCCTTATGCGAGCAAACAAATCAGTAAGCAGCGGCAACGGATACTGATATTTGACAGTAATTTTATTCAGGAGTCGATAATCAATACAAGGCCTCAGCGAGCCATCCTTTTTAGAGACAAAGAAAAACCCAGCTCCTAAAGGTGATGAAGAAGGACGAATATGTCCCTTTTCCAGGGACTCCTTAACATATTCTCGCATGGCAGCATGCTCAGGTACAGATAGGTTAAACAAACGACCCTTTGGAAATTTACTGCCTGGAATCAGATCTATGGCGCAATCACACTCTCTGTGGGGAGGGAGAGAACCAATTTTAGGCTCTTCAAAAATATCCCCAAAATCCGACAAAAATGCCGGAATCTCAGAGGGAATAGATGACGAGATAGAACCCAAAGGTATGTCCCCATGAGCCCCCCGACATCCCCAGCTTAACACAGACATAGTTTTCCAGTCCAGTACTGGGTTATGAGATTGTAACCATGGTAATCCAAGCACTAACACATCATGTAAATTATGCAACACGAGGAAGCGAATCATCTCCTGATGGTCTGGAGTCATACGCATAGTCACTTGCGTCCAGAACTGTGGTCTATTACAAGCCAGAGGTGTAGAATCAATACCCTTCAGAGGTATAGGAACTTCCAGAGGCTCCAAATCAAACCCACAGCGCCTGGCGAAGGACCAATCCATGAGACTCAGAGCGGCGCCAGAGTCCACATAGGCATCCACGGTAATAACTGATAATGAACAAATCAGAGTTACAGACAGAAGAAATTTAGACTGTAAAGTGCCAATAGAAACAGACTTGTCAACCTTCCTAGTACGTTTAGAGCATGCTGATATAACATGCGCGGAATCACCACAGTAGAAGCACAAGCCATTTTTGCGCCTATAATTCTGCCGCTCGCTTCTTGACAGAATTCTGTCACATTGCATTTTCTCTGGCGTCCCTTCAGAAGATACCGCCAAATGGTGCACGGGTTTGCGCTCCCGCAAACGCCGATCAATCTGAATCGCCATTGTCATGGACTCATTCAGACCTGTGGGCGTAGGAAACCCCACCATGACATCCTTAACGGCATCAGAAAGGCCCTCTCTGAAAATTGCCGCTAGGGCACACTCATTCCACTGAGTAAGCACAGACCATTTACAAAATTTTTGGCAGTATAT
Organism: Ranitomeya variabilis; assembly: GCF_051348905.1. Taxonomy (NCBI): domain Eukaryota; kingdom Metazoa; phylum Chordata; class Amphibia; order Anura; family Dendrobatidae; genus Ranitomeya; species Ranitomeya variabilis. The sequence continues at coordinate 99,045,679 of NC_135234.1, forward strand.
CTCGGCTTCATCTTGCCCTTGAGACAGGGCTATTAAAGCTTTTTCAGCTTGAATCTCCAAATTAGGTTCCTCATACAGCAACCCTAAAGCCAGAAAAAACGCATCCACATTGAGCAACGCAGGATCCCCTGGTGTCAATGAAAATGCCCAATTTTGAGGGTCACCTCGCAGCAAAGAAATCACAATCTTAACCTGCTGAACAGGATCTCCAGAGGAGTGAGGTCTGAGAGAAAGGAATAATTTACAATTACATTTGAAATTCAGAAACCGAGATCTATCTCCGGAAAATACCTCTGGTGTAGGAATCTTAGGTTCAGAAATAGGAGTACGTATAACATAATCTTGTAAATTCTGAACCTTCGTAGCAAGATTATTTAAACCTGCAGCCAAACTCTGAGAGTCCATCCATAAACCGGAGAGATCAGAGCCATTCAAGGATTAGAAGGAGAGAAAGGCAAGGCTGTAAATAGAGCAGAAATACAACTGAGCCAACTAAGTAGCAAACATGAGAGGAAAAAAAAAAAAAAATCTACAGACTTCTTTTACTCTCCTTTCTTCTGCCAATTACTTTAACAGTGGCCGGTCATACTGTCATGATTCCCCAATGGCATGGGAACATCAGAAACACAAAAATTACAGACTAGCTCTCGGGTGATGGAAACTCAAGCTGACCGTGACCTAAATCTACCACACAACTAACAGTAGCCAGGGAGCATTCCTACGGCTGCCTAAATGCCACGCGCCAGCCGGAGAACTAACTACGCCTGGAAGAGGAAGGAACAGACCTGGCTTACCTCTAGTGAAATTCCCCAAAGATGATAGTAGCCCCCACATATTTATTTTCCACAGAGGAAAAGACATACACAGTATGAAGGTAGATTTAGCAAAGCGAGGTCCACTTACTAGATAGAGGAAGGATACAAAAGAGGACTTCACGGTCAGCTGAAAAACCCTTTCAAAAACCCATCCTGAAATTACTTTAAAACTCCTGTGTCAACTCATCACACAGGAGTGGCAATTTCAGTCCACAAGAGCTTCCAGTAACAGGAAATGACAAAACTGTAAACTGGACAAAAATACAAAACAATAAGGACAAGAGTCCACTTAGCTGATCAGCAGACTAGTAGCAGGAACATGCAACTGAATGACTCAGGTTACAATGATGACCGGCAAGGAAGTGACTGGAGAGCAAGGCTAAATAGGGAACTCCCAAAACTGATGGAAGCAGGTGAGCGAGGCAGAAAAGAACACACAAGTCTCCAGTACCACCAGCCACCACTAGGGGAGCCCAAAAAGCGATCACAACACTCAGGCCTCTGCTCAGAGGACACCGCCAAATGGTGCACAATTTTGCGCTCGCGCAAACGCCGATCAATTTGGATGGCCAAGGACATTGATTCATTCAGACCAGCAGGCGTGGGAAATCCCACCATAACATCCTTAAGGGCTTCAGAAAGACCCTTTCTAAAAATTGCCGCCAGGGCACACTCATTCCATTGAGTAAGCACAGACCATTTTCTAAACTTCTGACAATATAACTCCGCTTCATCCTGACCCTGACACAAAGCTAGCAAGATTTTCTCTGCCTGATCCACTGAATTCGGTTCGTCATAAAGCAATCCAAGCGCCAGAAAAAACGCATCTACATTAAGCAATGCAGGATCTCCTGGCGCAAGGGAGAATGCCCAGTCTTGAGGGTCGCCACGCAACAAAGAAATAATAATTTTTAATTGCTGAATGGGGTCACCAGAGGAGCGGGGTTTCAAAGCAAGAAACGGTTTACAATTATTTTTGAAATTCAGAAACTTAGATCTATCCCCAGAAAACAAATCAGGAATTGGAATTCTAGGCTCTAACATCGGATTCTGAACTACATAATCGTGAATGCTTTGTACCCTTGCAGTGAGATGATCCACACAAGAGGACAGACCTTGAATATCCATATCTACACCTGAGTCCTGAACCACCCAGAGGTTAAGGGGAAAAGAGAGACAAAACACACTGCAAAGAAAAAAAAATGGGTTCAGAACTTCTCTTATCCCTCTTTTGAGATGCATTAACACTTTATGGCCAGCTGTACTGTTATGGACCTGGTGGTTAGGAGCACCCGGAATGACCTGATGAGTAAACTCAAAATCGGGACTAGCTCTGGGTAAGTGGGAACTCTGCTGACCGCAAACCCTACTCCTATCACACACACTAGAAATAGCCGTGGAGCGTACCTAACTCTCCCTAGACGCCTCTTCACAGCCTAAGAGCTAACTACACCTAAAGATAGAAATAGAAGCCTTACCTTGCCTCAGAGAAATTCCCCAAAGGTAAAGGCAGACCCCCACATATATTGACTGTGAGTTAAGAGGAAAGTCACAAACACAGGAATGAAACAGGTTTTAGCAAAGGAGGCCAGATTTCACTAAATAGTCAGAGGATAGAAAAGGGAACTATGTGGTCAGCACAAAAGACTACAAAAAACCACGCAGAGTAAGCAAAAAGACTCCCCACACCGACTCACGGTGTGGAGGTGCCACTCTGCACCCAGAGCTTCCAGCTAGCAAGGGAATATCATGATAGCAAGCTGGACTAGAATTTAGCAGTACTAAGAAATATATTCAGGAAGCAGTAACAATAAATGAACTAGCAAAGACTTAGCTTCTGCTGGAGTAGACAGGTCCTCAGAGAAGTCCAAGAGAGATCTGAACCAATACTGAAACACCGACAGCTGGCATGAAGTAACGATCTGAGTGGAGTTAAATAGGGAAGCAGCATAGCAATAAACGAGAGCAGCTGATAAAGCCAACCTCAAAGTGACCAGCAGTTCCGCTCGAAGCCACCAGAGGGAGTCCAAGAGCAGAACCAACCAAAGTACCATTCATGACCACAGGAGGGAGTCCGAGAACGGAATTCACAACAGACCTGCCGGCGGCTATTAGGTCTGCTGATGTATAAAAACAAATACCATCTGACACACTTCACAATTTTTTTTTCAAAAGTTTGTCTCGACCCGACCGTAAAGATATATTTAGCCTCGGTAAGATTCTTCCAAGTTGTTCTCCCATATGAGCATACAGTTGGCTTCGGTAGAAAGAAACCACTTCGCAAATCAATTATAAAACAGTGTCAAACTTTTTTGAACATTAGATTTACTCATTCAGCACCAAGATTTTGTTTATTCCCACAAAGCCGGGTTTAATCAGACATGAGTTTCTCTTAGAAGTTGATAACTTTTTCACCAATCAGCTGATATACAATATGTAACAACTATATGTAATAGGAAAGACAAATAATATCAGCCATGGGATAAATTATAGGTAAACATGCATATATTGTGTGCAATTAACCGGAATATATACACGTTTCTAGAAAAAAATATGTATTTCTATAGAACATCTGTGAATGTGTCATACAGAACGAACCTCTACACAGAGATATCTAAAGTACAAATATGCATTTAAATAAAAGTAAAAGAGAAAATGAATCAATTAAATTATTTCTCAATATTGTACAGATAATCACCCAGGAAAGCCTTCTCCTCAATGAGACAATGGAGCAGATAAAAAACAAAATCAAACATCTGAAGGTAGCTGATGACTAAAAGATTTATTTGCAAATAAATTACTGCAATTTGACGATCTTTCTGCAGAGAAGGATTCATGCCTTTGAAAATACATCTGGTCGGCATTTTTAAAGACTTGACATTTTCCTAGTCTTATGCACAACGTTAATTGAGGAAGGATCGAGATGGAAAACACAAAGTCGGAGTCGATTTATTAGCGTGTATGCACCCAACGTATTTTTCAGGGGGTGTCCACTTGAAAAAGCGCTAAATAAACACTCAAAAGAATAAACATGTAAAAACAACCTGTGCATATGTTCAGACTTTTGAGGGTTCAGATTTCAAGACTTCAAGTGACCTGTCCCCATTGTTCAGGCAGCATCCACTAGTGAATACAAATTAAAAAATAACCCCGGTGGCAAAGATGTCACAGCAGACAGCAACCAAAAAGATGACAAGAAAGATGCTTCAAGAGTAAAAAAGTAGGCAAACCTTAAAGCGTCTTCCTTGTAAAAAACTCACTGGGTTTGCTCTCATCTAAAAGACATCATGTGCACATACTATTACAGTAGTAAATAATTTTTATATCCCATTTTGCCTTGTGTCAAATTAACATCAATGCAAAAATAATGTACATGTAGTATGCGGAGTGTTATATACAGTACATATAGAACAAAGTACTCCTACTGCAAATTCTTCACTAAAGTGCTGTCTATAGGAGATGCTCTGTCTTTAGAACGCAAGATTCAACAGATTAGAGACGCTTACTCTTCATCATAAATGGGTAAAATTGCAAAGTGCTTGTAAAAAGAATCAACTTTTTATAAAAAATCCTCTCAGTTATCAAGTACGGAGGGTTTTACAATTCTATAGCTTACTGCCACTGCCCGCAGACCTAGCCTATAAGAAGTGGCTGGTTTCCTGAAGCTGTCTGGCACACTGGATTATCTAGCCTATAAGAGGTGGCCGGTTTCCTGAAGCTGTCTTGCTCACTGGATCATATGTCCTATAAGAGGTGGCTGGTTTCCTGAAGCTATCTGGATCACTGGATCAGGCGAGCCTCAATGACACTGCTGTTGAAGTAAAACTACCTCTGCTTGCAGCATGGAAGAGCAGACAGTCCGGGCCAGTGGATCGACAGTGCTGATGGTCTGAACTCTCAATTATTTATGAGCGCACCACCCTCAGTAAGCAGGAAACTAGGTGGTTGGGGAGCAGAACGCTCTTGAAAAGCATACATGTGAACAGTTTTTTGTGAAAGAATTACTGTGCACCATTAACAGTACAAGTCACAGTTCTACCCATACAGCTCCTCATAGTGTCAGTCACAGTTCTATCCATTCTGATCTCACAGTGACAGCCACAGTTCTTCCCATACTGCTCTCCATACAGTGACAGCCACAGTTCTTCCCATACTGCTCTCCATACAGTGTCAGTCACATTTCTTCCCATACTGCTCTCCATACAGTGTCAGTCACAGTTCTTCCCATACTGCTTTCCATACAGTGTCAGTCACAGTTCTTCCCATACTGCTCTCCATACAGTGTCACTCACATTTCTTCCCATACTGCTCTCCATACAGTGTCACTCACATTTCTTCCCATACTGCTCTCCATACAGTGTCAGTCACAGTTCTTCCCATACTGCTCTCCATACAGTGTCACTCACATTTCTTCCCATACTGCTCTCCATACAGTGTCAGTCACATTTCTTCCCATACTGCTCTCCATACAGTGTCAGTCACAGTTCTTCCCATACTGCTCTCCATACAATGTCAGTCACAGTTCTTCCCATACTGCTCTCCATACAGTGCCAGTCACATTTCTTCCCGTACTGCTCTGCATACAATGTCAGTCACATTTCTTCCCATACTGCTCTCCATACAGTGTCAGTCAGTTCTTCCCATACTGCTCTCCATACAGTGTCAGTCACAGTTCTTCCCATACTGCTCTCCATACAGTGTCAGTCACAGTTCTTCCCATACTGCTCTCCATACAGTGTCACTCACATTTCTTCCCATACTGCTCTCCATACAGTGTCAGTCACAGTTCTTCCCATACTGCTCTCCATACAGTGTCAGTCACAGTTCTTCCCATACTGCTCTCCATACAGTGTCACTCACATTTCTTCCCATACTGCTCTCCATACAGTGTCAGTCACAGTTCTTCCCATACTGCTCTGCATACAATGTCAGTCACATTTCTTCCCATACTGCTCTCCATACAGTGTCAGTCACAGTTCTTCCCATACTGCTCTCCATACAGTGTCACTCACATTTCTTCCCATACTGCTCTCCATACAGTGTCAGTCACATTTCTTCCCATACTGCTCTCCATACCGTGTCAGTCACATTTCTTCCCATACTGCTCTCCATACAGTGTCAGTCACAGTTCTTCCCATACTGCTCTCCATACAATGTCAGTCACAGTTCTTCCCATACTGCTCTCCATACAGTGTCACTCACATTTCTTCCCATACTGCTCTCCATACAGTGCCAGTCACATTTCTTCCCATACTGCTCTCCATACAGTGCCAGTCACATTTCTTCCCATACTGCTCTCCATACAATGTCAGTCACATTTCTTCCCATACTGCTCTCCATACAGTGTCAGTCACATTTCTTCCCATACTGCTCTCCATACAATGTCAGTCACAGTTCTTCCCATACTGCTCTCCATACAGTGTCAGTCACATTTCTTCCCATACTGCTCTCCATACAATGTCAGTCACATTTCTTCCCATACTGCTCTGCATACCGTGTCAGTCACATTTCTTCCCATACTGCTCTCCATACAGTGTCAGTCACATTTCTTCCCATACTGCTCTCCATACAGTCAGTCACATTTCTTCCCATACTGCTCTGCATACAGTCAGTCACATTTCTTCCCATACTGCTCTCCATACAATGTCAGTCACATTTCTTCCCATACTGCTCTCCATACAGTGTCAGTCACATTTCTTCCCATACTGCTCTCCATACAGTGTCAGTCACATTTCTTCCCATACTGCTCTCCATACAGTGTCAGTCACAGTTCTTCCCATACTGCTCTCCATACCGTGTCAGTCACATTTCTTCCCATACTGCTCTCCATACAGTGTCAGTCACAGTTCTTCCCATACTGCTCTCCATACAGTGTCACTCACATTTCTTCCCATACTGCTCTCCATACAGTGTCAGTCACATTTCTTCCCATACTGCTCTCCATACCGTGTCAGTCACATTTCTTCCCATACTGCTCACCATACAGTGTCAGTCACAGTTCTTCCCATACTGCTCTCCATACCGTATCAGTCACATTTCTTCCCATACTGCTCTCCATACAGTGTCACTCACAGTTGTTCCTGCTCTCCATACAGTGCTAGTCACATTGCCCAAAAATGGTCAGATATGGTATCAATACCCAGATTTCTTATAGATTGTAAGCTCACCTAGAAAAGGCTCACCTCTATAATGTATCTGGTTTCCTTTTTTTGCCGCCCAAAATGATTTTTCAAGTATGTTCTTGATCACCAATATATAATGACAATAATTATAGGGTATAGAAGTAAGCCACTGGATACTCATTGTAGCCCTGGTTGAGGACATCTGGTCTGTTTTCACCCCAGGGCATGTCAATAATTGTCGTTTTTATTTTTTTCCATATCTAATCTCCTAACTGCAATGACAGGAGAATAAACAGGATTGGCAGGTCTCAGCCTCATTTACCTTCATTAGCAGGTTCTGACCTTGCAGTCAGCCATGATCAGACCTTCCTATATACAGTACAGTCCTGTACATATGGTGTTAATCACTTATCCATACTCATGATGGCAATAATGAGATCTACTCTCTTTTGACTCTATAGACATTTTATAATAATTTCCCTTGTCACTGCTGAGTTGCTTGATGTAATCAGGGGATTGGATCTTCATTCCTATTTGTTGCTGTATTTTTTGCTTTCTGAACCAGGTTTGCAAATTTACACTAATGTGGAACTATAAAATAGGCATCTTACCTTAAACACGACTCAACCGTACCAATAATCTCTACAGCATGGCGGAGATTATATCTTTTATTACCTGTTAGAAAGAAGTGGGTTTTGGACTATTGAAAATAGCTAGTAACAAAATACAGTATATAAGGGTAATCCAACTAATCACTCAAAGGGGTGGTCCCACTTAAAACTTATTGTTGGGAGTCATAAATAGGATGGGAAAAACAAATCACTGATCCCAAGATCTGAAATGTACCATTTGTAAAGCATGTAAGTCCTTTCACTGTCTACGGGACTGCCGTAGATAATGTGTGCTGTAGTACTCGGCTAACTTTGGAAGTCCCACGGAAATATAAAACTAGAAGTGGCACACATGCAAATTTCAGAGTCCTGATCATTAGGGCTTTTAGTAGTGACACCCCCATCAAATCGATAGGAATTTGAGTCCTGTTCTCAGGATTGCCGGTGATCTTAGAGACGGTATAACCAGCAATCAGGAAGCCATCATCTGTCCATTGGATAGCTGGCTGTTTGCTTAGTTGAGGCAACCCCTTTAGGATGTCAGAAGACACCACACTAGCAAATGCACTGCATTAATTTACACCCTATTAAAAAACGTTTCTGTGCTGATATCTACTAATTACAGTTTTATTACAGCGCTCCCAGTGTTCAGTCTCTTAGACTTTGATAGTGTCTGTGCTCTGATTTGGTGGACACGTATGTGCAGTCATTGCCCACTTCATTGCATCCTTGGCCGTGGAGGAGAGATCACTGCTGCTGAGAAGGCTATACAATGACCCTCAAAGGGGTTGTCCTCTTTCAGAAAATCCAGGTCCCCAGGTGCAGTTTGTTATAGATCAACAAACCGCGATTTACCCATCGTCCCGGGGTCCACCGCTAAGTCTCCGCTACTGCTCTCAGTGTCTGATATTGTCTCCACTGCTAATGTCACGTCAAAAGTGCTGTAGCCAATCACTGAGCTCAGTGATTCTGAGTTGGGCATTCTGGCTATATGGGTAGAGCCACTGAGTTCACGGACGTGAAGTTAATGTTGCAGTCCAACAACAGACATCGGGAGCAGAGACGGAGTTTAAGTTCTGGACCTGGGGAGGGAGAGTAAAGACAAGCTTTTTACTTGTTTTTTTTTTTTTTTTTAAATTATGTCCAGAGACTGGAATTTTCTGAAAGGAGACAACCCATCTCATTTTTTCCTCTTGCATCTTAAAGACAAAGTGTGGTAAGTTTGACATGCAGTATAGATGTACAGAGATGCAGTGAGCAAATGGATGGAAAACAATATGGCAACGTGGTTGTCATCGAACAGTAGGCTAGGTCAGCCAGTGAATTCAAACAGACTGTCACAATTCTGCCACTCGCTGTGTCCTAGGGACGCTGTGGGTGACAGCTCAGCCACCCTATGGATAGCAGGGGCATGTTGAGCTGTCAGTGTTGTGTTTGGGTTTCCTCCAGGTGTTTCCCATTCCAGATAATTGCCAGGCTATTTAACTAGCTGACAATGATGTTAGATCATTGCTAATTGTAACTTCAGGTCAGTGGTGTGCTTACTCTGTGCTCTGTATTTTGATATCCTGCTCTTTTGTTGCCGGACCTTGGATTTGCCTTTTGAATGCCTTTCAGTATAACCACTTTTGCCTTTGACATATTCTGACTTTAGTTTCCAGACCCTGGAATTTGCCCCTGACTATCCCCGTTTGCCTTATCCTTCGCTGAAGTTTTTTCCTGGCCTTTGACCATGGACCTCTTGACCGCTAAGTCTCATGGCTAGTCCATGAGTAGTGACTAGACTTTTAGTTTTATCTGATGATTACACTTTAATGAAGCACGCAAGAATAGTGATTCAGCCTCAATTAATCCCAAAAACATAGCAGAACTCACAATACTCAGAGACTATAGTTGGAACAGTAATGCACATCGGCTCTGTAGTGGTGATTTCCACTTCAAGGCTTTTACACATTCTCAGACAACTAATTTCCAAATGACAGCACTGCCTGAAAAATTGCTTAACAACATTTAAAAGACTCGTCCTATTCAATTTTAGTGTAAAACATCTCGGCACGTAAGTTAAGTCTTTAGAGAGGTCTCTTCCACTTCAGATTTTTGAAAAATGCCTGGTAATAAAAAGGATCATGATTATCATTTCTGTGACAGTACATGCACACAACTCCTATTTCAGGCGGATTCTGCCTGGAAGACACCTGAAAACAATGGTGTAAAAAAATGTACATAATGCCCTTCAGTATGAAAATGGAATTGGTGTGCACATTCAGGGTTGATAAACCATGAAACGGTTATAAGAGGTAGAATTTTCATCTTTTGGGTGGCTTCCTCAAAAAACTGGCATCGGCTAAGGGAGTCACTTACAGACTCCCACCCAACTCCCTAAGTACATGTCCATGCCACAGTGCTTACCGATGCCTTTGTGTTATGTCCTGCCAAGCCCCTACCCAATAGAGGGTCTGTGACAAAAGCCTCCAACAACTCAGGAGCTGATTCTCCTAGTCACCGGGTCACCAGGGGACTACCTATACCGTCACTTACAGGGGAAAGCTCAAGTGAGCTCAGCAAGCCTGAACATCAAGTTTTTACATGAAATATAGCATCAGTAACATATAAAAACAAAATAGCACAGTGTAAAACATGCCAACATTTCAATGGAGATTTTTCTCTGCGATACAATGGTCGAGATGGAAAGCAACTTTCACACCTGAGTCTACGTTCACATTAGCGTTCTGCGCCGCAGCGTCGCCGCATGCGTCATGCGCCCCTATATTTAACATGGGGGCGCATGGACATGCGTTGCACTTGCGTTTTGCGACGCATGCGTCCCTGCGGCGCACGCGTCATGGCGCAGAGGACGCTACAAGTTGCATTTTTTGTGCGTCCAAAATCAAGCAAAAAAAGGATGCATGCGTCGCAAAACGCAGCGTTGTGCATGCGTTTTGCTGCGTTTTTGTTTGCGTTGTGCGTTGCGTCGCCGACGCTGCGGCGCACAACGCAAATGTGAACGTAGCCTTACCCAGTCTCAGTGACATCTTCAGCTTCTCTGACAAGCACAATAATTGACATTTTCTCTGCTTGCCATAAGAGTGAGGTGTGCGTCAATTCACCCACAGTATGGAGGGAGGACACAGGATTGATCAGCTATGGCTCTGCTGCCTGCCGGCATAAAGACGCTGATGCTGTGTGCAAACGGGCTGACGAGATACAGAAACATTTAGTAAAAGGGAAAGCCTCAACCAAAGACATACGGTAATAAAAAAACAATAATTCATCTAATAGGTGGATAATGGGAGGTTTTAAACCGAAGTGGATTCAAGGGATAATCCTTTCAATTATAGCTTCCCAGCTGGTCTAACGTATTGAAGAGGCTTATGCCAGCATTACTAGTGGTACGTATTGAAAAAGGTCTAGATAATGCCAATATCCATGGGGACATATGGTGGTCAGTATCCCTGGTGGTCTAGGGCAGCATTTCGCAGTATCTCCAAAGACCTCTATACACATTAGATGAAAGGAGTCCGAATCCAAACATTTCAGCCACCCAAAACAAAAGGATCGGGCGGTTAGAATTTCAATGACAATTCTTTTATTTTCAGGGAATATATTGGGGGTCTGGCAGCAGCTTATTCTTCTTTCTACGTTGAAAACACATGTATGATGTTAAGAAGACAAGACGGCTAACAACTATCTTGTGTATATGGCCAGGTTAAGCCAGTAACCCCCATTTAAATAGATGGTGTCAAAGAATGACAATACTGTGTGCTGCATATTCAAGATACACATTGTAAAGTGTGGGGGTGCCCAGATCTGGGCCAAACATGATAAGGATAGTCCTTCAATATCTTAAGATTGACCACCGGTATTTGGGTTTGAGCAGATGAGAGTATAAATCGGACGGATGCACAATTTACCTCCGAGAATGGGATGGCAAGCGTCCATTCAAGTCTGAGTCCGTGAAAATAATCGGACCGCACTCAGATGACATTTTCACGCACTGACTGAATGGAAAAAGATCGGACCCCACTCTGGTGAAACTCTTATCAGAGTCTAATACAGAGTTTGGCATAATCGGACTGATCTTCTCGGATGGAGAGAAAACGGTCATGTGGCTCTAGCCTTTTATTAATTGAAAACCCCTATAAACGGTCTTGATGTATCTCAAGAACAACTGAGCAAAAAGTTAAAAGGACTGCACAGGATGTAATGATGAAGATTTGTTTAATGTTATATGTCTTTTCTCTGTAGAAATGACACAAATAATATTGTCGGTGATATTTGTCATCACATTTAGATGTAATACCCTGAGCCGCAGAACGTCCTGGGTGACAGTAACATCGGTACAGACTTCAGACACATCAGAATGGTATCAGAAAACTAACTGAACAAACAGATGTTGTTGACACATCGCCGCTAAAGAGCTTTCCACTGAAATGAAAGCTGCTATTAACAGATGCTTACCAATAATGTATGACAACACAAGAGCAGATAGCCGGGGACACTGCCTAGCTGAAACCTGAGTGTATGCACATTGGCCTTTCAAAATCCACCCATAGATGAGAGTATATGTATACAGAATTGTAGGGAGCTTTTGTAGGGAATCTGTCAGTAGGATCCCCACTATGCCATCTATATGGATCTGCAGGTTATAGGAAGCTGGATAAAATGACACTTCGATATCTGCGATTCGATATCTTGTTACATGAAATCCATGTTTTTCTTATATGTAAATGAGCTGTTCATGACTATGGGCCTTACACAGATCTGCCTGAGAATCTGCCTCCAGAGCATATTATGAATGAAGTGGGAATTACCAGTGTAATGGCCGCTCTCTGCTCTCCTGATCTCACTGCAGATCTGTGTGACTATATCGGACACATCTGCAGGATCCTGTCAGCTTCAGATTCAATCTCACTCGCAGTGTTACGATAGAGCAGAGCTGTGAGACCTGCAGCTACGAACGTGTTTGTTATTAGACAGTGTTCAGTCCTCCTGTTCTGTATTAGCTACATGTCTCACCCTGGTAACTACCCCTTCTATTAAAAATAAGCTCTGGAGGCAGATCAGTGTCCGGCCCACAGTTCGCAACAGCTCACTTACATATAAAGAAAACATATATATCTCTGGAATAAGACATCAGATCGCATATATCAAGGTATCCTTTTCATGACCTACATGCCAATATAGAAGGCTTAGGTGGGTTTATCCTACTGACAGATTCCTCTTAACATGGATCTATCATCAAACTATTTTGTCCTATGTAAGGGCAGAATTCTGCAGGACAGGGCTGGTCACTAGGAGCAGCCAAAGAATAAATCAGACATATAGGCCCAGATTCATGAAGACTGGTGGCTTCTACACCTGCCTTCATGAAGAGTGTGCTGGAGTAAGATGTGCCAAATTCATTAAGAAGGGTGTGATTATTAATGAATTTGGCACATCTATCAGCTGACTTGTTCCACTGCGAGGCTTGTACTCCAGTTAGAGACTGGAGTGCGTTTCTGTCATAATTTGGCCCCTTTTTTTGTCTTAAATTATGATGAATTTGAAATCTGTGCCCCCTCCGGTTAAACTTTGCCCACTTTTCAAACAGTTAAAAAATGCAAGGTTTTAAAATATGTGCAGAATTATGACTTGCACAAAAACATTGCAACGATTCAAGTAGTTTCTTTTTTAACTGTTTGACAAATTTGGACAATAGGGAATAATTATTAAGAAAGCTTAGGCTTGAAAACTGGCGTAAAATAAGTGAAGACTGGTAAAACCACTCACAACATTAGCAGGTTTTTTTTAATCCCACTTGGGGTTTCTTCACTGCTGCCTGTGTCCAAGCAGAGAACCTCTGGGGTGGAGACTAACGTCCACACATTCCGATACGTTTCGGAGAAACTCCGCCCCTTCTTCAGGCACAATGCAGAAAATGGGGTAAGTTACAGCAGAAATGTAAACCCTCCCATTAGTGGCATAAATTGCTGAAAGCCTCTAAAGATGCACCAAATTTCTTAACAGCTGTGCGCCTATTAATGAATTTGGTGAATCTTAATATAGTGGGCCTTTCTTTAGGACTGGGGCAGAAAACACCAGTATTGATAAAAAGACTCTATACAGTGACAAGTTTCTGTGTGTGCAGATGTACAGCTGTCAGCTTTCCATCACTATCATTATAATGGGCAGGGGCAGACACTGACAGTGAAGGACAATGTGCAAAAACAATGTGGAGGCCCCCTTGCTTCAGTGACCTATGTCCTCCACCATTAACACTACGCAACAAATTTCAGGGAAGTTCTTGTCCCCTGAGAAAATTTTATAGTATCTTATAGATTTTGATATGTGCTCCAAAAGTCTGTATCATGTAAGGTTTTTCGCTCCCCTTCTTTCCAGAGCCATAACTTTTTTATTTTTCTGTCAATAGAGCCATGTGGCTTATTTTTTGCAGGATGAGTTGTACTTTTGAATGACACAATTGGTTTTACCATGTCGGGTATTCGAAAACAGGAAAAAAATTCCCAGTGCGGTGAAATTGCAAAAAAAGTGCAATCCCACACTTGTTTTTTGTTTGGCTTTTTTGCTAGGTTCAATAAATGCTAAAATTGACCTGCCATTATGATTCCCCAGGTCATTGTGAGTTCATAGACACCAAACATGTCTAGGTTCTCTTTTATGCAAGTGGTGAAAAAAATTGCGCAATTTTCCGAGACCCATAGCGTCTCAATTTTTCGTGATCTCGAGTCAGGTGAGAGCTTATTTTTTGCGTGCCGAGCTGACGTTTTTCAATTATACCACTTTTGTGCAGATACATTCTCTTGATCGCCCGTTATTGCATTTTAATGCAATGCTGCAGTGACTTAAAAAACGTAAATCTGGCGTTTTGATTTTTTTCTCGCTATGCCGTTTAGCGATCAGGTTAATTCTTTTTTTTATTGATAGATCAGGCGATTCTGAAAGTGGAGATACAAAATATGTGTACGTTTGATTTTTTTATTATTGTTTTATTTTGGTTAGGGCGAAAGGGGGGTGATTTGTATTTCTATGGGTTTGTTAATTTTTTTTATATTTTTAAACACTTTCTTTAACTTTTGGCATGCTTCAATAGTCTCCATAGGAGACTAGAAGCTGCCATCGCGCTATCGCCTCTGCTACATAGAGGTGATGCTGAGATCACCTCTATGCAGCAGAATTACAGGCTTGCTATGAGCGTCAACCACAGGGTACACCGTACACGGTCAGCATAATAAGTGCTTGCATATGTGTAGATCTGTGATTTATGTTATTTCAGGGGAAAATTCAGAATATACTGTTTCAGAAAAAGCTCATATATGAGTTTCTAGAATTATAACAGAATATTATAATGTTTCATATCATTTCTCAAAAACCTTACGTGATAGGAAAAATTCTGAAGTCATTTCTGAAATCAGCATGAAAAAATCTATCAGGAACACTCAAAATTGTCCGAGGGACTAAACCTTTGTAACACTGTGCTATATTCTGAATTTTCCACTGAAATAACATAAATCGCTGATCTACACAAATGCAAGCACTTATTATGCGAATTGCGCGCAGGCGCAGTGAATCATTTAGCTGACCGAGTACGGTGTACCCTGTGGTTGGCGCTCATAGTAAGGCCGGCGTCACACTGGCGAGTTTTACGGACGTAAGAGCGCAGAAACTACGTCCGTAAAACTCGCATTACATACGGCACAATTATTCTCAATGGGGCTGCTGCTATTAGCCGTATATTACGGTTCAGTATTATACGGTCTTCTACGGCCATACAAAATCGCAGCATGCTGCGTTTGTCAGCGTATTGCGCAAATAATACGCCAATGAAAGTCTATGGGGGCGAGAAAAATACGGATTCCACACGGACCAGCAGTGTGACCTGCAAGAAATACGCAGCGGTGTTAGTGAAAAGTCGGTAATTCAATTGCCGGCTTTTTCCTTCTCCTTCACAAACCCGACAGGATATGAGACATGGTTTACATACAGTAAACCATCTCATAGCCCCATTTTTTTTGCATATTCCACACTACTAATGTTAGTAGTGTGTATGTGCAAAATTTCAGCGCTGTAGCTGCTAAAATAAAGGGTTAAATGGCGGAAAAAATTGGCGTGGGCTCCCGCGCAATTTTCTCCGCCAGAGTGGTAAAGCCAGTGACTGAGGGCAGATATTAATAGCCAGGAGAGTGTCCATGGTTATTGGCCCCCCCGTGGCTACAAACATCTGCCCCCAGCCACCCCAGAAAAGGCACATCTGGAAGATGCGCCTATTCTGGCACTTGGCCACTCTCTTCCCACTCCCTGTAGCGGTGGGATATGGGGTAATGAAGGGTTAATGCCACCTTGCTATTGTAAGGTGACATTAAGCCAGATTAATAATGGAGAGGCGTCAATTATGTCACCTATCCATTATTAATCCAATTGTTGGAAAGGGTTAAAAAACACACACACACATGATTAAAAAGGATTTTAATGAAATAAACACAGCGGTTGTTGTAATAATTTATTGTTCTCGCAATCCATCAGGAACACCCTCGCTTGGCAAAATAATAAACGCACAAGATACATACCTTCTGATGTCAGATCACGTCCAACGAGGTAATCCATCTGAAGGGGTTAACTAATATTACAGGCACGAGCTGCGATAAACCACTCACTCGTGCCTGTAATCCCCGGGTGCTGAAAGGAAAGCAGGATCTGTACTTACATTGAGTCGCGGTGAGGCGCCCTCTGGTGGATATTCTCATGAACTGCAGCCTGGGAACTTTTTCCCACGCTCCAGGTCATATGAGGACATCCACCAGGGGGCGCATCACCGCGACTGAAGGAAATGTAGGTCATTGACCTACATTTCATTCATTCGCCGGGGGATTACAGGCACGGAGTACAGCTGCATTTAGCAGGGCTCCTGCCTGTAATATTAGTTAACCCCTTCAGATGGATTACTTCGTGGGACGAGACGGTTCACCAGAAGGTATGTATCTTGTGCGTTTATTATTTTTCCAAGCGAGGGTGTTCCTGATGGATTGAGAGAACAATAAATTATTAAAACAACCGCTGTGTTTATTTCATTAAAATACTTTTAAATCATGTGTGTGTGTGTGTGTTTTTTAACCCTTTCCAACAATTGGATTAATAATGGATAGGTGTCATAATTGACGCCTCTCCATTATTAATCTGGCTTAATGTCACCTTCCAATAGCAAGGTGGCATTAACCCTTCATTACCCCATATCCCACCGCTACAGGGAGTGGGAAGAGAGTGGCCAAGTGCCAGAATAGGCGCATCTTCCAGATGTGCCTTTTCTGGGGTGGCTGGGGGCAGATGTTTGTAGCCAGGGGGGGCCAATAACCATGGACCCTCTCCTGGCTATTAATATCTGCCCTCAGTCACTGGCTTTACCACTCTGGCGGAGAAAATTGCGCGGGAGCCCACGCCAATTTTTTCCGCAATTTAACCCTTTATTTCAGCAGCTACAGCGCTGAAATTTTGCACATACACACTACTAACATTAGTAGTGTGGAATATGCAAAAAAAATGGGGATATGAGATGGTTTACTGTATGTAAACCATGTCTCATATCCTGTCGGGTTTGTGAAGGAGAAGGAAAAAGCCGGCAATTGAATTACCGGCTGTTCACAGATATCGCGCTGAATGAAATCTAAATACAGAATATATATATATATGTGTCTCAATGACATATATATATATATATATATATATATATATTATAAATAAATCAACTGCTGCAAACACTAAATATCAACCAGAAATATTTCAAAACCCCAGAAACCACTTTCTTCGGTTAATTAGGTAATTTCCAAAGTTCAGCATGTAGAGGTGCTAATTGTTCTTACTAGATCCCAAAAACCTGGTACACCTATCTGTGGTAAGGCTGGGTGACGAAGAAAGTGATTTACAAGAACATTGGAGTAATCAATCAACACCTAGGGTGGTGGCATGGCCAGAGTTCACAGGAGAACCTGATACATGTGGCTACCATCACTTGGACCCTTGAGAACTGGACTTAGGCCGGAGTCACACTACAGCGAGATACGGCCGAGTCTCGCAGGTTAAAACCGCACAGTAATACATGGAGCTGCACGCTCCGCTCTGGAGTGCCGGCGCCAGAGCTTGGTTTTAACCTGCGAGACTCGGCCGTATCTCGCTGTAGTGTGATCCCGGCCTTAGTTGTATACTGTCTGGAATGCAGAGGCAGCAGCATATGCCAATAACCTTTTTGTGAGCAGTTTCTGAAGGTGATAGAGTTATTATCAGGGACTGTACTAGCGAGTTTTGATGTTGAGGCTTTGTACATTTGGATAATTTATCACAAAAGCAGTGAGGCTGTAAATATAGCCCTTTGAAAACAAGAGGTCTACAATACAATGGACATAAAGGGTTAACTCATTAATTTTATTTTGTCCAGTAACATCGTTTTGTTTTTGAGAGCACCTCTGCCACCAGCTCAGTGGACCATTGGTAGATCCAGTGTGATAAGTTTTGCAAATTTATTCCCTGTGAATAGAAAAAACTATGCGTCAAACTCCCACACTACGAGAAATTAAAACTGACAATTTAGGCTGTGTGCACACGTAGCAGATTTTTCGTGTTTTTTTTCGCATTTTTTCGCTATATAAAGCGAAAAAAATGCATACATTATGCATCCCATCATTTAGAATGCATTCCGCAATTTTTGTGCATATGATGCGTTTTTTTCCACAAAAAAACCGCATCGCGGTAAAAAAAAAAGCAGCATGTTCATTAATTTTGCGGATTTTTTGCGGATTTCCCACTATATTATTGCATTGGGAACCTCCGGAAAAATCAGCAAAAAAAACGCACCAAAAACGCGGTAAAAACGTGGCAAAAACTCATGCAGATTTCTTGCAGAAAATGTCCTGGTTTGCTCAGGAAATTTCTGCAAGAAATCCTGAACGTGTGCACATAGCCTTAAACTTCTCGAGGATATAATGAGATGGTGTGAAAAATGGCAGAAAACAGAAAATTAGCACTGACCAACTCCTTTAGATAAAAGTCTTATTCTGACTGGTTTGGAGTTAAGTTTGGCGGTGGGCAGGGGAGCTAGGCGGGGAAAAGATCGTTTCGCGTCTAGCCAACGCTTTTACGAGTACAATCTCTGAGAGCTCCCTTGCACACCGCCGAACTTATGTCCAAACTAGTCGGAATAAAGGACTTTTACATAAAGGAGTTAGTGAGTGCTAATTTTCTGTTTTCTGCTACATGGAATTTAGCAAATTTATATTTGGGCTGGTGTCGTTTTCACAGAGAAGCTGGAACCAGGGTCGCCATTAGGGGCAGGCAGACTAGGCATATACTCTATGAGGGGGCTGCATTGTATTCTATGGGGGGGCTACGTTATACTCTATGAGGGGACGGCATTATATTCTGAGGGGCTGCATTATACTCTATGGGGTATGCATTATACTCTATGAGAGGGCTGCATTATACAGGGTGGACATTTATATGGATACACCTAAATAAAATGGGAATGGTTGGTGATATCAACTTCCTGTTTGTGGCACATTAGTATATGGGAGAGAGAAAACTTTTCAAGATGGGTGGTGATCATGGCAGCCATTTTGAAGTCGGTCATTTGTTAATGCAACTTAATAAATGGCGCACCCAGGTGTATCCATATAAATGGCCCACCCTGTACTCTATGAGAGGGCTGTATGTTACTCTGTGGAGTGACTGCATTATACTCTATGTGGTGGCTCCATTATTCTCTATGGGGTGGGTGCATTATACTCTTCTGGGGTGGCTGCATTATACTCTATGAGGGGGCAGTATTATACTCTTTGAGGCAGCATTATTTTCTATGGGGTGGCTGCATTATACTCTTCTGGGATGGCTGCATGACACCCTGTGAGGGGGCTGCATTATACTTTATGAGAGTGCTGCATTATACTCTATGGGATGGCTGCATTATACTCTAAAGGGTGGCTGCATTATTCTCTTTGGAGTGGCTGCATAATACTCTTCTGGGGTGGCTGCATTTTTCTCTATGGGGTGACTACATTATACTCTTCTGGGTGGCTGCATCTATGAGGGGGCAACAATATACTCTATGAAGCGGCGCATTATAGTCTATGAGGGGGCTGCATTATACTCTATGAGAGGGATGCCTTTTACGCTATGGGTTGGCTGCATTATTCTCTATGGGGTGGCTGCATTATACTCTATGGGTTAGCTGCATGACACTAGCCCTCATAGGGCTACATACTCTGATGGGGGCTGCATTATACTCTGTAGGGGGCTACATTATACTCTGTGGGGGGCTGCATTATACTCTATTGGGTGGCTGCATTATTCTCTATGGGGTGGCTGCATTATACTTTATGAGAGGGCGGCATTATACTCTGAGAGGGGGGCTGCTTTATATTCTATGAGGAGGGCTGAGTTGTATTCTATGAGGGGGGCTGCATTATACTGTGAGTGGACTACATTATATTCTATGAGGAGGCAGAATTATACTCTATGAAGTGCTGTATTTTACTCTGTGGGTTGGCTACATTATACTGTTTTGGGGTGGCTGCATTATTCTCTATGAGGTGGCTACATTATACTCTTCTGGGATGGCTGCGACTATGAGGGGCTGCATTAAACAATATGAGGGGGCAGCAATATACTATACTAGCTGAAGAGCCCGGCGTTGCCTGGGCATAGTAACTAACTGTTACCCATCATACATATCTTCCATCCCATAGTCCCGTGCCCATATATCCATCACACATCCTCCATCCCATAGTCCCGTGCCCATATATCCATCATACATTTCCTCCATCCCATAGTCCCGTGCCCATATACCCATTATGACATCATCTTCGCCATGGCAACCATTCTGACATCATTGTCACCATGGCAACCTATTATGACATCAGTGTCACCATGGCAACCATTATGACATAACCGTCACCATTGCAACCTATTATGACATCATCGTCGCCATGGAAACCATTATGACATAACCGTCACCATTGCAACCTATTATGACATCATCTTCGCCATGGCAACTTTTATGACATCTTCGCCGCCATGGCAACCATTAAGACATCATAGTCGATACACACATACATACACACATACACTCGTTTTTATATATACATAAGTTGTGATCTGGGTGCTATTGGCGGCTGATCATAAGTTGTGATCTGGATGCTATTGGCGGCTGATCATAAGTTGTGATCTGGATGTTACTGGCGGCTGATGATAAGTTGTGATCTGGATGTTACTGGCGGCTGATCATAAGGTGTGATCTGGATGCTATTGGCGGCTGATCATAAGTCGTGATCTGGGTGCTATTGGCGGCTGATCATAAGTCGCGATCTGGGTGCTATTGGCGGCTGATCATAAGTTGTGATCTGGATGCTATTGGCGGCTGATCATAAGTCGTGATCTGGGTGCTATTGGCGGCTGATCATAAGTTGTGATCTGGATGCTATTGGCGGCTGATCATAAGTTGTGATCTTGGAGCTATTGGCGGCTGATCATAAGTCGTGATCTGGGTGCTATTGGCGGCTGATCATAAGTCGTGATCTTGGTGCTATTGGCGGCTGATCATAAGTTGTGATCTGGATGCTATTGGCGGCTGATCATAACTTGTGATCTGGGTGCTATTGGCGGCTGATCATAACTTGTGATCTGGGTGCTATTGGCGGCTGATCATAAGTTGTGATCTGGGTGCTATTGGTGGCTGATCATAAGTTGTGATCTGGATGATTTTGGTACACCTTCCAATCCCTTATTGGTCACTGGGGGTGAGCCTCTTATTTCTGATTGGCTGAAGGGTGTGATTAGAAAAGAGGGAGGTCAATAGGAATATAAAGCGAGCAGCTGAGCCACCTGCGATCTTGCTGGTAGTGAACACAAGCACATGGTTTTACTAATTTAGTGGAATTGCATCTACGTGAACCCACTTCTAGCCTCTGATGAATCATAGCGGTAAAAGTGTATTGAAGAAACGCCTAGTGCTATTTCTTAACGGCAGATAGTTAGTGAATAATTGTAATAATTAGTGTTTTTTGGGCTATTTTAATTCTACCATATATTTTGTAATTGAAAGGAAAAATAATGGTAATGAGCCCTTGAGCATTTCTGCTTTACATAGAAAAATAATGATCAATAACTTAGATAGTAGAGTTTATTATTCACGCTAGAAATACTTTGTGTGATATATCAACTTGTTGAATTTTAGTATTTTCTAGTAAAGGTAAGGTTTTAACAGTTTTGTGCTCCAATCGTGCGGCACAGTGCCATCAGTTTCTGAATTAATAAGAGGCCATTGGTCATAAATCATAAAGTTTTAAAGACTCTGATTGAGGCCCTGCAATTACTGTATATAACACTTATCTTAGTTAAAATATTTTGAAAAAAAGATATGAGATTTGTGAAAATAATTACACTGATTTTCTAGAACGAATGCTCTGAGAAATATGTTCTTTTTCTATACATGTCAAATGTCTAGTGAACAGACCTGGCGCCCACCTTGGATATGATGGTGCTGCTTTGGCAGAAATCTTGTGCCTGGTTTGCTTTTTTCCCCAAAATGGCTACCATGCCCCAAACCCCTCGAGGCAGTTCCCCTGTTAGAGGAAAGTGGAGCTGTAGGGTGCATGACTTTTCCCAACTCGCCATCAGACTACAGCAGTCACTTTGGAAAGAGGCAGATTGGGGATCAAAACTCTGCAATGCTACTCAGTGCACCAGATACGTTGACTGCACAATTTTCATTTTAGACTTGATAATTGCTTTACCTTAATACCATGATGCTGCAAAGTGTTGACCTCCACAATCACATAATAATCTGTAAAATTCCTCCCTCTACTAGACATAACAGTACCCAGCAGAAAGAATATTTTCTTGCAAGACAATAGGGCAGAACCTGATGATAAAGATGTAATCATATGGCTCACACAAGCAGGAGGATCCCCCAAATACTGTAGGACTCATATAGCTGGGTTTCTCGGAAATGGAAGATTTACTCCTAAAAAGGCAAAATTTGTTGTTTTTTTTAGAAGTAAAATGTTGCTCCAGTGTAAACAGAAAGCATAAATGCTCGTGCTGCTGATGCGAATAAGCTCATTATCCGTTTTCTCTCTGGTTCTACACCGTGACTATATATGATGTGGGATCCGCTTCATTATGACTCCTCGTTACACTTTGCCGCCTACATGAATTACTTTTTCAAAGGCCCAGGTAGATAACCAGCAATTCCTAAGTGCACCGTATCTCAGCTCTTGTACACGACCAGCGATCACGATTACTGTGCTGTCATCCTAATGTATCTCTCCAATATTTTACCAGCAGCGCGACTTTCCACTAGAATCTCATGTACTGAAATTACCTGGAATATTGAGAGAAAGACAATAAGCAGAGAGACACAATGATCAATGAATATAGCCTTAAGCAAGCCGGCTCTGAGCTTTGTAAACCACTAATAATATACATCAGTCATATCCACCTGGAGACACTAAAGCCAGGCTCAGCATAGACACTGTATGGCGTATTGAATGTCCAAATGTGAAAACGAAGGTCTAAAATCAGTGTCAAAACCTTGCTTAGAACTGCAGATGTTGGAACCATTTAGACCATCATATCTTTGTGGTTAATGATCTGAACATAAATGTACACATAGACATAGCCCTTTAATGGAGAATTCTATTAAAGCACATGGGTCTGTATAACTTAGACTTTATATTTGCGGTGGCAATTTTTAAGCTGCATGAATTTCTTTACTCTCCGGGATCCCAGCTTCGGCTTATGTGTAGCCAGGCTTGCGAGATGTCACCAATGTGCCGCATAGATGACGTCACATCAGGCCTGTGAATGAATTGGCAGACTGGGGATCCTAGAAGCTCAGGAGATTTACACTGCTCTTGTCCATGGTCAAAGAGCACCGACCTGGGTCATGGATCAAAGTTGCTCGAAATGATCAGCTCAGCTCTTCATCCACATTCTAACAGGACTATAGTAGCTGGAATTTGCTTTGTATCACTTGCCAGTACGCACTGAACTGGACATTTTCTTATAGCTTGCTTGCCCAGAATTGAACATCTGCCTCTCTACTATGCCTGAATGCAGTCTGACAGACAATAGAGAGTAAGCAGAGATGCAAAGACCCATCCCCACTTTCTGCAATCTGTCTTGATGTCTCTGCTGCTATGGGGATTACACTGGACAACAGGCAGTGGATAGGAAGCTAAACACAAGGGCGACATCTAACGACTGGCACTTAGAATTTTTTTTTTGGAGTAAGACATCACTTGCAGATTACCTACTTATGACATTACCCATCAAATAATATCAATGTACCTGAAGATACAGCAAGTGAGGGTAATTATGTACACCGAAGTGAGGATCATAATGTGTAAATGCGCCTTACATGTAATTATTTAAAAGACTATGTCATTATTATAGAGGTTATTTTTAATAAAAGGTGAAAAGTAACCCTGATGCTGATACTAATGTCACTATGAAGGCCTATGTGGTGATATGACTAATGTTAAGAAGACCTTCGGTTAATCAAACAGTTGGACCTGATAATAATCTGCTGATTATGAAGGGGCCACATGTGAGCCCCGCTATTCATTGTTGGACCCTACAAGTTGTGCCCCTGAATAATACACTGTTATTTACTGCTTTTTGTCCTGTGTTACACCATATACTGAATGGAAAGTGCTGAACATTACTTTATTTGCATCTACAGGGTGGGCCATTTATATGGATACACCAGGGTGGGCCATTTATAAAGTTGCATTAAAAAATGGCTGACTTCAAAATGGCCGGCATGGTCACCATCCATCTTGAAAAGTTTTCCCCCTCCCATATACTAATGTGCCACAAACAGGAAGTTGATATCACCAACCATTCCCATTTGATTTAGGTGTATCCATATAAATGGCCCACCCTGTATTATGCTACTCAATTTGCCAACAGTTAACATCCCTGGAAGTGAAACAGAGATTGTTAACAAAGCGCGATGCACAGGGCATTGCAAGGATAACTACGTTTAATCTTCACAATTCCCAGAAAGAAAAAAAAAAATCCTTGTATTGCAAGTGCAACCAGTTTCCACCATCTGGCCACCAGTGAGAACGGTAATAACATTAACCCGTAGATAAGAGAACTGTATTCAGATGCTACAAACTAAGTCTTTTCTGATATAAAACATGATGTTCAGTGCGTGACTGCAAATGTCAGAAGAAGCAAGAAGCGCTGCCAGCCGAGCGTGCGGGAGAACATGGAATAAATGGACAATGTGTCTTAACTATGAGAAAGCACATCAATGAATATTCTGATCGTGGCTGACACATACATTTATAGAACACAAGTCAAAATAAGTTATAACTGTACGACCATTGGAACACCCTGCAGTGTAGCTATGGACGGTTGTAGATCACCTTTCTTAGGTCTATAACTGTTATGTACCCTGATTATTATCACCCCATTCAGAAGCTGTACCAATCCCATAATGGGCCGCTGAATGATGGCTGCCGTTTATGGCATCCTGACGTCATAATTGGAGTTCCTTGCAGCCTCCATCTAATCTCATATAACTGCTGCCATCAGCAAATGAATATAATATCGTGGATTATCAGAAGATAATAAGTATGGATGTTACACATACAGCCACAAGCCATATATCAATGCCAACTTGTAGAGACAAACGTATTACTAGAAGATGCAAAGTAGATAGAAAAATAGAAAATCACTTTATCGAATCACAAACATTATCAAAATGACAACACATTATACAATAGTAAGACACAACACAGAGAAAAGAATTGTGAAAAGACTAAGGGGACAAATGAAAAAGAATCAAAAATTGCCCCGCACAGGGAGTATGGCTGCTATATCCCACCAAGGGTCTCCAGATTTTCCCAAATTTATCTACTTTCTCAGATAATATAGCTGACAATTTCTTGTTGATCTTATGCCAGGAGATCCGTTTCTTCACAACCACAAGGTCTAAAACAGTTTTTTTACAGGTTGAAGCAATGGCCTGTTTAGTGGCCAGGAAGACGAAGGAAATGAGAACTTGGGAATATTAAGATACATTTATTTAGCAAGGTCTTTCAGGTTTTTTTCTTTGGACTGAGAGTATAAAAAAATAAACTCTAATTCAGAGCATACACCCTGTGGCATGTAAAGGTTTGGGAATCCCTGGTCAAAATGACTGTTAGGGTATGTGTCCACGATCAGGATGGCCGGCGGTATCGCCGGAGCGGCAAACCCGCTCCGCCCTAAGCCCCGCCCCCTTCTGTGACGCGATGATGCCGGATGTGTTCATTGCACACATCCGGGATCATCACACCCCACACATAGGGACCTGTGATATACCTTGCAGCGGCGCAGCGGCGCCGCAAGGTAAACGGACATGCTGCGATCTAAAAAGACTCACAGCATGTCCGGAATCGCAGGGCCGCCGGGTGCGTGTTACCACGCATAGTGGAGACGAGATTTGATAAAATCCCCTCCACTATGCTGTAACATCTGGACGCTGCGTGTTTGACGCTGCGGCTCTGCGCAGCGTCAAACACGCAGCGTTTCCTGAACGTGGACACATTCCCTTATTGTGAACAGTTAAGTAAGTTGAAGATGAAATGATCTCTACAAGGCCTAAAGTTAAAGATGACACAATTACTTTGTATTTTAGGCAAAAAAAAAATTGTAATGTTTTACATTTTAAAAATTACAAAAAGAAAAATGGGCAAATGCAAAGTTTATGCACCCTTGGAGACTTGTGTGCTCAGATAACTTTGACCAAGGTTTCAAACCTTAATTAGCCTGTTGGAGTTATGGCTTGTTCACCATCATCGTTAGGAACGGCCAGGTGATGCAAATTACACAGCTTTATAAAAACCCAGCCTCCTCTAACCTTGTGCCAAAAAACAGCAGCCATGAGTTCTTCTAAGCAGCTGCCTAGCTCTCTGAAAATGAAAATGGTAGAGGCGCAGAAAGCAGAAGGCTATAAGAAGATAGCAAAGCGTTTTCAAGTTGCCCTTTCCTCAGTTCAAAATGTAATTAAGAAATAGCAGTGAATAGGAGCAGTGAACAATTTCAGTGATATTGTTCAGATACACCTGCACAAATTTGGCCTTCATGGATGAGTCATAGAAGAAAACCTCTCCTGCATCTTCACCATAAAATTCAGAGTCAGAAGTATGCAAAATAACATCTAAATAAACCTGATGCATTTTGGAAACAAGCCCTGTGGACCTGTAAGGTTAAAATAGAACTTGGTAGCCACAATGATCAAAGGTATTTGTGGAGAAAAAATGGCACAGAATTTCAGGAAAAAAAACATCTTGACAACCATTAAGCATGGGGGGGGGATCAATAATGCTTTGGGGTTGTGTTGCAGCCATTAGCACGAGCAATATTTCACAGGTAGAGGGAAGAATGAATTCAATTAAATTTCAACAAATTCTTGATGCAAACATAACACCATCAGTAATAAAGCTGAAGTTGGAAAAAGGATGGCTTCTACAACTGGATAATGATCTAAGACACACATCAAAACCACAATAGACTACTTCAAAAGGTGCAAGCAGAAGGTTTTACATTGGCCCTCACAGTCTCCTGGTCTGAACATCATTGAAAATCTGTGTATAGACCTCAAAATAGCAGTGCATGTAAGACAACCCAGGAATCTCACAGAACTGGAATAATTTTTCAAGGAAGAGTGGATGAAAATCCCTCAAACAAGAACTGAAACACTCTTGTCTGGCTACAAAAAAAAAAGCATTTACAAGCTGTGATACTTTCAAAAAGGGGTGATACCATGTACTAACCATGCAGGGTGCCCTAACTTTTTCATTGGCCCATTTTTTTTAAATGTAAAAAATTAAAATACTTTGTTCCCTAAAATACAAAGGAAATGTGTCATCTTTAACTTTAGGCCTTTTAGAGATGATTTCATCTTCAACTTGCTTAACTGTTGACAATAACAGTAATTTTGAACAGGGGTGCCCAAACTTTTACATGCCACTGTAAGAACCCTTTCCCACTAAGTAGGATCTCTCTACCTCTTGGGCACACATTACTTCCTCCCTTTCGCTTCACCTCAATAACCTTCACCTCAATAACCTTCACCTGCATTTTCTTTACAATCAAAAGTTTGTACTTTCGCATGTTTGAAATATTACCTCAATGTTTGTTTTTAAAACTTTCAATAAAAATTAACAGTTTTCATTGAAGAAAAAAAACAAACTACCTTGCACAATCACTACATACCCAGAAACATGCCACATAAACCAAAAACCAAAGTATCATAGTTTAAAGTAAAAGGAGACGTCGAGTGGATCCAGGGTAAGAGAGGCTGAACTAAATGGAGGTAGAGTATGAAGAGATCCCTATAAATGGGCTGATCAGAGACGCCAGCCCGCGATCGCTGCAGTATATAGGCGGCACAATAAACGTAGCCAAAATGAAACATTAAATAACGGAACAGCAGACAAGTAGTAAAGTAGTACGACGTGGGAAGCCAGGGACCGTCCACTCCCAAAAAGCATTCTGCTAGCATGTTGTGAATTACGGTATACAAAGTATAGTATTTATAGATGACACATGATGCATAGGAGTGATCGTTATTATACATTAGATACTTATAAAGATGTAAAATAAATAAAAAGAGCAAAGCACAAAATATAAGAAACATTTCACCCATTGAGCATTAGAAATAAGCAAACACTAACATTAAAATCTAAGCAACTGATATAAGTGACTGCGCAAATGCTCACCAAATAGAAATATCCAGTGATATCAGACCTGCATAGTACATAGTAGCTTTAGATCAAAAGGGTTTGCTTTAAAGGGTGAGTCCTAAGTTGGGCATCACATGTACTGACTGCTGGGGGCGGGTGCTACTGTTTGATTGACAGTTCAGGTCTGCAGCATTGTTGTGGCGCTGGTTTGAATTATGTGCTCTCGATGCTGCTATATGAGGCAGCTTTGCCTTTGAAGCAAAATAATAGGAAAGCTGGCCAGGATCAAGTGATAACAGAGCGCTTTATCAATCCCGAACAGCTTCAGAGCAGTGCTTACAAGCGCATTAGAAAAGAGCTTGTAAGCACTGCACATATTCAGCCACTTCTGACTGCAGCAGTGGCTGGTTTCCTATACAACAAGCTGTTAAAACTAAAAATAATAAAAGGCAGCTAGGACTCCAACCTATGACATATCAGGTTGAAATAAATTCTATTAGGGGGAAATTCCTTAGACCTGCTCCTATTTGTAAAGGTGATGGGAGAGGTTTATAATTACTGTGCTACATTCAGTCCACACAAGACTAGACCAGACAGGTTGAAGCTGCAAATTTAACACAGTGCAGCACGTCCACCTTCAGGCTAGTTTAAAGGGACTCTGTCACCAGGTTTTTGCCACCTAATCTGAGAGCAGCATAATCTAGAGACAGAGGCCCCGATTCCAGTGATGAATCAATTACTGGACCTGCTTAGTGTAGTGTTTATACAATCACAGTGTTATCAGCAGGAGATGATCACTAGAGGACTGGTTAACCTGCAGCCAGGTGGACAAGCAGATTCATGAGCCTTGTATAATCCATCTTTCTGTGTATACTGTGCATATCCACAGGGCTGTCAATTAGAGGTGGGGAAGGGGTTGTACAGAGCTCAGCATTCAGAGAATTGCTAGATCTACAGCAGATAAAGTAGCAATTTCATCAAAAGGACAGCAAGCAGCAATGCAGATTCCCTTTAATTTGCCTCAATATTTTGCACCAAAATAATAATGCTTCCCATTACTAAATTTGGTGCACTTTATGACTCCTAATAGACACTTTTTCAAGCCAAATTTCCAATCTACTGATTTGTAAAAGTGTCTAAAGCATATAACAAAATCTGCAGGTATGTACGCCACTGAATTTTGGTGTATTTTGCTTAGTAAATTTCAACCAATGTTGGAATAGGGGCTGATGTGCAAAACTTGTCAGCGGCCGCTATACATTGAATAGAGCGACTGCCGCCAAAGATAACAGCAGCTGACACGGGGACCCAAGATCTGATTTTTAACCTGACATATAGATAGTACATATATATAAGTATATGCATGGATATGCAGGTATATATTACATGTATCTGTGGGTATATATATATATATGATACCATTTTATGACTATGAAAATTGTACATTCACACTGAAGGCATCAAAACTATGAATTAACACATGTGGAATTACAGGTCCTTCTCAAAAAATTAGCATATAGTGTTAAATTTCATTATTTACCATAATGTAATGATTACAATTAAACTTTCATATATTATAGATTCATTATCCACCAACTGAAATTTGTCAGGTCTTTTATTGTTTTAATACTGATGATTTTGGCCTACAACTCCTGATAACCCAAAAAACCTGTCTCAATAAATTAGCATATCAAGAAAAGGTTCTCTAAACAACCTATTACCCTAATCTTCTGAATCAACTAATTAACTCTAAACACATGCAAAAGATACCCGAGGCTTTTAAAAACTCCCTGCCTGGTTCATTACTCAAAACCCCCATCATGGGTAAGACTAGCGACCTGACAGATGTCAAGAAGGCCATCATTGACACCCTCAAGCAAGAGGGTAAGACCCAGAAAGAAATTTCTCAACAAATAGGCTGTTCCCAGAGTGCTGTATCAAGGCACCTCAATGGTAAGTCTGTTGGAAGGAAACAATGTGGCAGAAAACGCTGTACAACGAGAAGAGGTGACCGGACCCTGAGGAAGATTGTGGAGAAGGACCGATTCCAGACCTTGGGTAACCTGAGGAAGCAGTGGACTGAGTCTGGTGTGGAAACATCCAGAGCCACCGTGCACAGGCGTGTGCAGGAAATGGGCTACAGGTGCCGCATTCCCCAGGTAAAGCCACTTTTGAACCATAAACAGCGGCAGAAGCGCCTGACCTGGGCTACAGAGAAGCAGCACTGGACTGTTGCTAAGTGGTCCCAAGTACTTTTTTCTGATGAAAGCAAATTTTGCATGTCATTCGGAAATCAAGGTGCCAGAGTCTGGAGGAAGACTGGGGAGAAGGAAATGCCAAAATGCCTGAAGTCCAGTGTCAAGTACCCAGTCAGTGATGGTGTGGGGTGCCATGTCAGCTGCTGGTGTTGGTCCACTGTGTTTCATACAGGGCAGGGTCAATGCAGCTAGCTATCAGGAGATTTTGGAGCACTTCATGCTTCCTGGCACCTGCTCACAGTGCCAAAACCACTGGTAAATGGTTTACTGACCATGGTATTACTGTGCTCAATTGGCCTGCCAACTCTCCTGACCTGAACCCCATAGAGAATCTGTGGGATATTGTGAAGAGAAAGTTGAGAGACGCAAGACCCAACACTCTGGATGAGCTTAAGGCCGCTATTGAAGCATCCTGGGCCTCCATAACATCTCAGCAGTGTCACAGGCTGATTGCCTCCATGCCACGCCGCATTGAAGCAGTCATTTCTGCCAAAGGATTCCCGACCAAGTATTGAGTGCATAACTGAACATTATTATTTGATGGTTTTTTTGTTTGTTATTAAAAAACACTTTTATTTGATTGGACGGTTGAAATATGCTAATTTATTGAGACAGGTTTTTTGGGTTATCAGGAGTTGTAGGCCAAAATCATCAGTGTTAAAACAATAAAAGACCTGACAAATTTCAGTTGGTGGATAATGAATCTATAATATATGAAAGTTTAATTGTAATCATTACATTATGGTAAATAATGAAATTTAACAATATATGCTAATTTTTTGAGAAGGACCTGTATATACTTAACAAAAAAGTGTGAAACAACTGAAAATATCTATATATATATAATTGTCTAAGGGGTACTTCCGTCTTTCTGTCGGCAACTTCCGTCACGGATATTCAGTCACTGATTGGTCTCACCAGCTGCCTGTCATGGCTGCCGCGACCAATCAGCGACGGGCACAGTCCGATTAGTCCCTCCCTACTCCCCTGCAGTCAGTGCCCTGCGCCCGCTCCATACTTCCCACAGTGACGGCGGACCGCGTTATGCCGCGGGTAACTCACTCCGTTACCGCCGCTATTAACCCTGTGTGACCAAGTTTTTACTATTGAGGCTGCCTATGCAGCTTCAATAGAAAAAACATCTAATGTTAAAAATAATTAAAAAAAAACAACAAATCATTATATACTCACCTTCCGCCGCCTTTCCGACGCTCCGGTGACCGGTCCATGCAAGCGGCAGGTTCCGGTGCCAAGATTGGTGTGCGACAAGGACCTGCCATGACGTCACGGTTATGTGACCGCGACGTCATCACAGGCCCTGCACGCCTGCGTGAGAAGGACCTGCCATGACGTCACAGTCATGTGACCGCGACGTCATCACACCCTCGGAACGGAAGCTGCCACCTGAACCGAACACAGGCGACAGAACTACAAGGGGCCCCTCGGAAGGTGAGTATATGTTTATTTTTTATTTTTTAACCTGTGACATACGTGGCTGGGCAATATACTACGTAGCTGGGCAATATACTACGTGACTGCCCAATATACTACGTCGCTGTGCAATATACTACATCACTGGGCAATATACTACGTGGCTCTGTGCTGTATACTATGTCGCTGTGCAATATACTACGTGGCTCTGTGCTGTATACTAGTCACTGGGCAATATACTACGTGGCTCTGTGCTGTATACTACATCACTGGGCAATATACTACGTCACTGGGCAATATACTGCGTCACTGGGCAATATACTACGTGGCTGGGCAATATACTACGTCACTGGGCAATAGACTACGTCACTGGGCAATAGACTACGTCACTGGGCAATATACTACGTGGCTCTGTGCTGTATACTACGTCGCTGTGCAATATACTACGTGGCTCTGTGCTGTATACTACGTAACTGGGCAATATACTACGTGGCTCTGTGCTGTATACTACGTAACTGGGCAATATAATACGTCACTGGGCAATATACTACGTAACTGGGCTATATACTACGTGGCTGTGCAATATACTACGTGGCTGTGCAATATACTACGTCACTGGGCAATATAATATGTGGCTGTGCAATATACTACGTAACTGGGCAATATACTAAGTGGCTGTACAATATACTACGTCACTGAGCAATATACTACGTCACTGGGCAATATACTACGTCACTGGGCAATATACTACGTCACTGGGCAATATACTACGTCACTGGGCAATATACTACGTGGACATGCATATTCTAGAATACCCAATGCGTTAGAATCGGGCCACCATCTAGTGTCTTATATTCTAGGTTCTTCAAAGTAGCCACCTTTTGCTTTGATGACTGCTTTGCAGACTCTTGGCATTCTCTTGATGAGCTTCAAGTCACCCCAAACCATCTCGATTGGGTTCAGGTCTGGTGACGGTGGAGGCCAGGTCATCTGGCGTAGCACCCCATCACTCTCCTTCTTGGTCAAATAGCCCTTACACAGCCTTGAGGTGTGTTTGGGGTCATTGTCCTGTTGAAAAAAAAAAATGATGGTCCAACTAAACGCAAACCGGATGGAATAGCATGCCGCTGTAGAGATGCTGTGGTAGCCATGCTGGTTCAGTATGCCTTCAATTTTGAATAAATCCCCAACAGTGTCACCAGCAAAGCACCCCCACACCATCACACCTCCCCCTCCATGCTTCACGGTGGGAACCAGGCATGTAGAGTCCATCCGTTCACCTTTTCTGCGTCGCACAAAGACACGGTGGTTGGAACCAAAGATCTCAAATTTGGACTCATCAGACCAAAGCACAGATTTCCACTGGTCTAATGTCCATTCCTTGTGTTCTTTAGCCCAAACAATTCTCTTCTGCTTGTTACCTGTCCTTAGCCGTGGTTTCCTAGCAGCTATTTTACCATGAAGGCCTGCTGCACAAAGTCTCCTCTTAACAGTTGTTGTAGAGATGTGTCTGCTGCTAGAACTCTGTGTGGCATTGACCTGGTCTCTAATCTGAGCTGCTGTTAACCTGCGATTTCTGAGGCTGGTGACTCAGATAAATTTATCCTCAGAAGCAGAGGTGACTCTTGGTCTTCCTTTCCAGGGCCGGCCCTCATGTGAGCCAGTTTCTTTGTAGCGCTTGATGGTTTTTGCCACTGCACTTGGAGACACTTTCAAAGTTTTCCAATTTTTCGGACTGACTACCTTCATTTCTTAAAGAAATGATGGCCACTCGTTTTTCTTTACTTAGCTGCTTTTTTTTGCCATAATACAAATTCTAACAGTCTATTCAGTAGGGCTATCAGCTGTGTATCCTCCAGACTTCTGCACAACACAACTGATGGTCCCAACACCATTTATAAGGCAAGAAATCCCACTTATTAAACCTGACAGGGCACACCTGTGAAGTGAAAACCATTCCTGGTGACTACCTCTTGAAGCTCATCAAAAGAATGCCAAGAGTGTGCAAAGCAGTCATCAAAGCAAAAGGTGGCTACTTTGAAGAACCTAGAATATAAGACATAATTTCAGTTGCTTCACACTTTTTTATAATATAATGCCACATGTGTTAATGCGTAGTTTTGATGCCTTCAGTGTGAATGTACAATTTTCATAGTCATGAAAATACAGAAAAATCTTTAAATGAGAAGGTGTGTCCAAACTTTTGGTCTGTACTGTATGTATACAGTATATGTACAGCAGCCAAAAGTCAACAAGGATCAGACTGCGCTGGCACTGGGGGCGCCACACACAGATGGCAATCCGCCATACAATATACAAGACATGAGCATGTGATCTCTGAGGTCAGTTTAGGAATTGTTACAAGGAGCTACAGGTTTTCCATGATTTCCTCTGACCATGATGGCAGAATCCCCACCAGTGCGGGCACCATGGCAGCCCTCCTGGGATGGGGCACATGCAGTATGAGACCCGCACATCCATGATCTGGGAGGACCTGGCAATACTGACAGGAGCAGAGGATAGCAGCATTCCCCACCTGTCGGTGTCGGGGCACACGTGTGATGGGTGTCGGGGCACACGTGTGATGGGTGTCGGGGCACACGTGTGATGGGTGTCGGGGCACACGTGTGATGGGTGTCGGGGCACACGTGTGATGGGTGTCGGGGCACACGTGTGATGGGTGTCGGGGCACACGTGTGATGGGTGTCGGGGCACACGTGTGATGGGTGTCGGGGCACACGTGTGATGGGTGTCGGGGCACACGTGTGATGGGTGTCGGGGCACACGTGTGATGGGTGTCGGGGCACACGTGCGATGGGTGTCGGGGCACACGTGCGATGGGTGTCGGGGCACACGTGCGATGGGTGTCGGGGCACACGTGCGATCGGTGGTGGGGCACACGTGCGATGGGTGTCGGGGCACACGTGAGATGGGTGTCGGGGCACACGTGCGATGGGTGTCGGGGCACACGTGCGATGGGTGTCGGGGCACACGTGCGATGGGTGTCGGGGCACACGTGCGATCGGTGTCGGGGCACACGTGCGATCGGTGTCGGGGCACACGTGCGATCGGTGTCGGGGCACACGTGCGATCGGTGTCGGGGCACACGTGCGATCGGTGTCGGGGCACACGTGCGATCGGTGTCATGTATGTGCAGCAGCACACGTGTGATCAGTGTCATGTATGTGCAGCAGCACACGTGTGCACGCCGCTCCATCTACCTCTTTCTTCACGTTCCATAGCAGCTTCTCTTTGGTGCTGTCATCCGAGCAGCTCATGGTGCAGGAACAGGTGCGAGGTTAATGGGGAGCTGATGGTTTATCCTCGGCGGCTGTCTCCCGGCAGCACCGCGCTTCCGCCTGCAGGAAGGATTGGAGGGAGCCCCGGTGTCCGGGACCGAGCAGCGGGTGATGTTGTGCTCTTCTCGCTGATGCTCCCCCTACTGCTGCTGATGCTGCTGATGCTGTCATTCTTCAGACCTGGCCGTGACGTCACGAGAACGGCAGCCCCTCCCTCTCCTCTCCGTAACCACGCCCCCTGTAATAGGCAGCTATCAAGTACAAGGAAAAACGCGTCTCCCCCGTCTCCATGACAACCAGCCAATAAAAAAAGGCGGGAGAAGGAGGCGTTGTTACCATTGTGAGGCGAGACGCCCTCACCTCACAGGAGGGGCCGTGTGATAATGGAGGCATTACGTAGCCAGAGGCTCGCACATTACTCCTCGGTGCTTATGTGCTGCTCTTATATTCATATTATACACACACAATAAAGGCTGCTGAATCCGAGCTACAATGTGACAGAACACAGTATTGTCTGAATGTAATGTAAATATGGAGGGCCTCACAGCTGTGTGCTGGTCATGGGGGCAGAAAATCTAATATTCTGTCACAGGAAAGGTTTCCAATATGAAACTAAGGCCCAAATTAGCCACTTTTTATTTTTTCACACGTTCAAGTATTCGGTCAGTATTTTATCTCAGTATTTGTAAGCCAAAACCAGGAGTGGGAGATAAATACAGAAGTGACGTGTTTCCATTATACTTTTCCTCTGATTTTGGGCTCCTTCTCACTTGTGTGAAATACGGCCGAGTATCGCAGGCTAAAACCCGGCTCTAAACTCCAGAGCGGAGCGTGCAGCTCCATGTATTGCTGTGCGGCCGCACGCTCCGCTCTGGAGTGCCGGCGGCAGAGCCGGGTTTTAACCTGCGATACTAGGCTGTATTTCACGCAAGTGAGAAAGAGCCCTTTAGCTTACAAATACTGAGGTAACATAGTAAGTAACATGACCTTAAAGTCACTTTTGTCTTGTTTTTCTTTTTGCGCTAGCGGATTTTGTGCCAAATTCATCATAATTGGCACACAATACTTAATAAATTGGCACAAAGTCAAAAATGCTTTTTATTTGCACGAGTAAAAATTAATACGTTTTAAAAATTTTCACATTCATTTTCAATTGTGCAAAAAAAACCCATCATATTTTGCCCTCCACTAAGGGACTAGAGTACAACGGTGGCAAAATCTTAAATCATTGTTGGAGTGGCCCCCAAACGCTGGGCAGCGGGGTACTCGGTACCGGGTCTCTCTCGGTTCTGGGGATGTCACGGTGGCCTGACCCGGTCCGTGGCCCTGCTAAGGGGCGCCCAATTAAAGATGTAGGTGACGGTGTAGGTCGCAGTAAATAACGAGGACACAGGGTTGCAGTCTCTTTACCTCTTTACTGAAGGCTTCGGCATCCGCAATCCAGAGCACTGCTAACAGGGCTGGCTGAGACCGGCCGGTCCGAAGGCACATCCAGAGTTCCCTTTGCAGGTGGAAATCAGTAGCCTACATACTAGTGCCTGGGTGTTGTAGTACTTCCCTGCTGAGCACCACGGGATAGTCCTCACAACTGTCTTGTATGTTTCTGTTCTTTCTCTCCGTCCCCCAGATGATATGGATAGGACGCACCCGTATGACGGGGTAGGCCTGGAGTTATTTTATAGGGACCCTAGAGACGTCCCTCTCCCACAATTGCCTCCGTTGTCTTCATTAGGTGATTAAGGTGAGGCAGCCAACCTAAAATTAACTGCCCTGCCGTTGGTTTGAAGTAATGCGTAGAGCCCAATACTTCCTCGGCGTTCCGGCCACCGGCTACGCGCCTCAGTAGGATGTTGCCGATCTCGGGGCACGACTCCTACTGGTTCTGTCGCCTTTGTGCTGTGATCTCGTTTCTCACTTCTCCACAATATACTTCGCTTCGTGTCCTTTCTTAAGATGCTGCCGCAATGAAGTGCAGGCGCGGCTCCGTAACGATCTGTCCTTTCAGGCCACTGCCAGGATCCCACCCCTGACAGGGACCCCCCTGGATCTTCCCAAGCAACGCTCTCCTCTCACTAGATGTTACCTGGGCAAAACCCAGTCAGCTTCTCCCTAACTTCCTATCCAACCCCCAGTTTTACCAGAGTGTGAGGAGTGGCCTAATACATAGAACCCTTTGCTCCCCCTGGTGGCCGGAGTGTGAAGTGTAATAGAAAAAAAAAAGGAGAAGCCAGCACTGCTTAGGGTTAGAACGCAATACAAATGGTGCATATGCACCTACTGAATTCTAACTGTAGTTCAAATATGAGACATTTAGCAAATAATTGATCAATTCTTTGAGCTAACCCGCCACTTCACGGCAATCTCATAATGGGGCAGTCCTACTCTACGTATTATATTAAAATCGTGCCATACGGCCTCCTAGATGTATAAAGAGTATAAAAAGACAGACACCATTACTAACTATGACATGCAAACTGTACCTGGAGCATTTTCAGAGTCACCCCCTTGGTGCCAGGAAGGACAAGCGTAGGTGAAGGCCGATCAGGTCCTGTGCGGACATATCAGATCTGGTTTCCACACCTCCAAACCAGCACCAAAGTTAAAGAGTGAGACAGGCTGAGACACAGCTGCAAAATTAACTAGAGCCTGAGGCAGGGCAGGGCTGCTGTGTGTGTGTGAACAGCAGCCTATCAATCACAGAGAACACAGAAAGAATGGCGTACGTAACCCAGCGTGCGCGGCAACAGTGGTGGTCAGCCACTTACCAATGTAAAAGAAAAAAAAAAAAGGAGAAGCCAGCACTGCTTAGGGTGCTATTTTTGTATGGTCTTTACAAGGGGTGCGGCTGACAGGATTCTCTGGGTGTCTTTAGGCTGCTTTGCATAATTAACCCCTTGGTAAAGACCAGAAAAATTAGCACTAGCTGCTCCTTTTTCTGTTCGACACTGTCCACACAAGATAGTTTCACCACATAATCTGCTTGCTAAGAGGAGTCTTATCATCCTCAGTAGAAGACTGGGGTCACACTTCCGAGTGCAATGCGAGAAACTCGCGCTTGCTTCTCACCTCAATACCCGGCACTGCCGCCGACACTCAGGACCAGAGCGTGCGGCTGCATGTATTTCTATACAGCTGAATGCTTTGGTCCCGAGTGCCGGCGGCAGTGCCGGGCATTGAGGCAAGAGACAAGCGCGAGTTTCTCGCATTGCACTTGCAAGTGTGACCCTGGCCTCAGAAACATTTAAGATAGGACCTTACTATCCACTCTCCTTGGGCTTCTATAAGATGAAGGGCTGTCATGGTGGTCATATACTGCCTACTTGGAAAGGGAGAGACATTTAAAACGGCACTGGGCATGTTTAGCTGAAGTCAATCCAATGGATGTGAACTGAACTTGCATAAATGAGGTATCTGACCCCCACAAGGGTGGTTCACATTTCAATTGCGGGTCTCAGTCACTTAGGATATATTCCCGACTCCATTGTTCAAGATATCGAATGGCACCCATCAGGGATGCCCCCTTTTGCCCGTACTTTATGTCTTATGCATAGAACCACTGGCGGCTATGATAAGATAAAATTCTAACATTTCAGGGATTGAGGTTAGGAACAAAATATTTAAGATTTCCTTATTTGTGGATGATGTCCTTTTAATCTTAACCAAATTACATATTACACTGCCTAATCTCATGGAGGATTTAAAAAGGTACGATGTATAAACTGAACACTTAAAAAACATAAGCCCTACCATTAAATATCCCTCCTGATGTATTGGATCATTTAAAACTAAACTTTAAATTCACATGGAAGACAGAGGCTATTAAATATCTGGGGGTTAACCTGTCTTCTTCCTGTGGTAACCTATATAACACCAACTTTCCACCACTTCTGACTGACCTGAGAAGACTGTTGGATAAGTGGAAACCGCTCTCATTAATAGGCCGAATTACTTCTATTAAAATGTCGTCCCTTCCTATGTTACTCTATTTTTGAGAACTTACCAGTCAAGGTACCCATGAAGGAACTTAAGTCCCTCCAAGCAGCAATGATGAGGTTAATTTGAAATGATAAGTGTCACTGGATCTCCAAGCTTGTTTTGTCTCCCATAAATCATAAGGGGGCCTCTCAGTCCTTGACATTCTTAATACCACTGGGCATGCATTTAAGTAGGATTCCCTTGTGGGCTTCACTATGGGCATATAGCAAATGGACAGAGATAGAAAAGTTGTGACTAGGCTCAATTCATCCGAATTTGCTATTATGGTCAAATAGGACCTCTAGAATACCGGTGTCTTTGCTGGGTCCTATGCGGTTCACGAGGGAGATATGGATTTCATGCATGAAGAGGTTCAGTTTGGCCTCCCCTAATTCATATAAAAAGGCATGACTTGCAAGCGTAAGGACCCTTGACGCGGGTTGCGAGCTTGCATATCTTGGCCAAAATATCAACTAATACCTCACATACTTTTAGATGTATTTTCTGCACTTTATTTTTCAGGGTGCAGCTGGGCCCATTTGGTCTGGTAAACTGTGATGTCTGTTCACATGGGATGCATTTGGATAGCGTTGGGCAGCCCGCCTGATCGAATAGTATGGCATCACTAATAGGCTGTTAACCTGGATGCTGTGCATCACCTGTATGTGAAGAGCGCCCCATACAGGCCTCTATTGTGCATTAATATACCAAGCAACCACCCCCTCCATGGATTGGTAGGCCGTGAATGGTTGTCTCATCGGTATTTTTGCACCTGTGTTGCCGCCATCTTAACTACATGGGTCCGGGGTCCGCTGCATCCTGATAGTGCATTTGTTTAGAAGCCGGTAAACATCGCTGCCTTTTTTCTGTTGTTTTTGAAATTTTGGAGGATTTTTAAGTCCTCTTTTTGTGGTTTTGCTCCCCCTAATTCATCAATGATCTCATTTATATTTTATCCCTTGTTACCAAATAGTTTGGATCATGCTATGGCTCACCCGTGGACCTCTGCAGGTCTATTTAGGCTTGCAGATCTGGTAGATGTGGATATGCTGGAGCTTCTTTCGTTTGATGCTGTCAAGTCCAGATTCGCCATCCCTAATAAAGTTTATCCATTATTTGCGGATCAAGCACTTTGCTACCTCGCTTTATGGAGTACCAAAGGTTTCTTTACCAAATGACTTCGAGAGGATTTGCAGAAGAGGGCCGTCGACTAAAGGTCTAATATCAGAAATACAGTATATAAGTTGTTGAGTTTTCCTCAGGAAGGTCAACAACTTAAACATTCTTATATGAACAGATGGGAGTCTATTCTGGGAATAGAGATATCACCTGAAAATTGGGATATTTTTGGGGAAAAGGCTGCCAAGTCCTCCATTTGTACTCTTTAGGGTATGTGCACACGTTGCGGATTTCCTGCGGATCCGCAGCGTTTTTTGCGGTGCAGAAACGCTGCAGATCCGCAAGTGATTTACAGTACAATGTAAATCAATGGTAAAAAAAAATGCTGGTGCTAATGGTAATTCCGTGCTGAAATGCTGCGGATTAAAAGAAGTAGCATGTTACTTCTTTTTTTGCGGATCTGCAGCGTTTTTGTACCCATTTTATTATATAAATCCGCAGGGGTAAAAAACGCAGTAAATCCGCACAAAAAACGCATCAAATCCGCACCTGCGTTTTCTGCCAAGAGATGCAGAATCCGCACTAGAAATTCACAACCAAATAGAAAAGAATAGCCTTATGAGCCCACGCGTTCAGAATCAATATAATTAAATGGTTCTTAGTCATAGCTAAATATATTTCATAATGAATACAACAAAAAGGTTTACAAGATACACAGGTAAATACATGAATCATGATTCATTAATGACACAGACCCATGTACCCATTAGACGAAAACAAGTTACCGTAGTAAAGCATTGTGTTCAGCCTGTTTATACTTGACTACATTCTTTTAACAAGAAAAAAGGACAACAAATAACATGATAATAAACAAAACCCTTATATAAACAAAATAAAATTAGCAAATGTCTGGTAAACCTATTTTACTATTCATTCTTTTATGAAATCCACTAACTAATGCGAGAATCCAGTATGTACAGTGGGGAAAATAAGTATTTGATATACTCTGCCGATTTTGTAAATTTTCTCACCTACGAAGAATGGAGAGGTCTGTGATTTTTTTTTTCGTAGGTACACTTCAACTGTGAGAGATAGAATCTACAAAAAAAAAATATATGATTTTTAAATAATTTAATTACATTTTATTGCATGAAATAAGTATTTGATCAGTATTTGAGCAAGAATTCTGGCTCTCACAGACCTGTTAGTTTTTCTTTAAGAAGCCCTCCTACTCTGCACTGATTACCTGTATTAATTGCTCCTGTTTGAACTTACCTGTTTAAAAGACACTTGTCCACGCACTCAATCACACTTCAACCTCTCCACCATGGCCAAGACCAAAGAGATGTCTAAGGACACCAGGGACAAAATTGTAGACCTTCTCAAGGCTGTAATGGGCTACAGGACAAAAGGCAATCAGCTTGGTGAGAAGGCAACAACCGTTGGCACAATTATTAAAAAATGTAAGAAACACAAGATGACTGTCAATCTTCCTCTGTCTGAGTCTCCATGCAAGATCTCGCCTCGTGGGGTACCTATGATTCTGAGAAAGGTCATGAATCAGCCCAAAACTACAAGGGAGGACCTGGTCAATAATCTCAAGAGAGCTGGGATCACAGTGTCAAATATTACCGTGAGCAACACACTACGCCGTCATGGATTAAAATCCTGCAGGGCATGCAAGGTCCCCCTGCTCACACCAGCACATGGCCAGGCCCGTTTGAAGTTTGACACTGACCATCTGAATGATCCAGAAAACGCATGGGAGAAGGTCATGTGGTCAGATGTGACCAAAATAGAACTTTTTGGAATTAACTCCATTAGTCGTGTTTGGAGGAAGAAGAAGGATGAGTACAACCCCAAGAACACCTTCCCAACCGTGAATCATGGTGGGGGAAACATCATACTTTGGGGGTGCTTTTCTGCAAAGGGGACAGGACGACTGCATTGTATTGAAGGGAGGATGGGGTCATGTATTGCAAGATTTTGGCCAACAATCTCACTCAGTATGAGAATTGAAGATGGATCGTGACTAGGTCTTTCAGCATGACAATGACCAAAGCCAGGGAAACTAAGGAGTGGATCTGTAAGAAGCATTTCAATGTCCTGGAGTGACCTAGCCAGTCTCCTGACCTGAACCCAGTAGAAAGTCTTTGAAGGGAGCTAAAACTCAATATTGCCCAGCGAAAGCCTGGAAGATCTGGAGAAGATCTGCATGGAGGAGTGGGCCAAAATCCCTGCTGGAGTGTGTGCAAACTTGGTGAAGAACTTCAGGAAATGTCTGACCTCTGTAATTGCAAACAAAGGTTTCTGTACCAAATATTAAGTTCTGTTTTTCTATTGTATCAAATA
The DNA here is from genome assembly GCF_051348905.1 of Ranitomeya variabilis. Taxonomy (NCBI): domain Eukaryota; kingdom Metazoa; phylum Chordata; class Amphibia; order Anura; family Dendrobatidae; genus Ranitomeya; species Ranitomeya variabilis. The sequence goes on from NC_135234.1 coordinate 99,088,384, forward strand.
CTTATTTCATGCAATAAAATTCAAATGTATTATGTGCAAATCTTAGAATGTGATTTTCTGTTTTGTTTTTAGATTCTGTCTCTCACAGTTGAAGTGAAGTGTACCAACAATAAAAATTACAGCCCTCTCGATTCTTTGTAGGTGGGAAAACTTGGCAGTGTATCAAATATTTTCACCACTGTATGTTGGAACAAGCAGGTATCAGCAGAGGGTGCTATATCAAGTATGCACCACCAAAGAGCACCGTGACTTAAGGTACCGTTACACTAAATGACTTACCAACGATCACGACCAGCGATGCGATCGTTGGTAAGTCGTTGTGTGGTCGCTAGGCAGCTGTCACACAGACAGCTCTCTCCAGCGACCAACGATCAGGGGAACGACTTCGGCATCGTTGAAACTGTCTTCAACGATGCCGAAGTCCCCCTGCAGCACCCGGGTAACCAGGGTAAACATCGGGTTACTAAGCGCAGGGCCGCGCTTAGTAACCCGATATTTACCCTGGTTACCATTGTAAAAGTTAAAAAAAACCACTACATACTCACCTTCTGATGTCTGTCACGTCCCCCGCCGGCGGCTTCCCTGCACTGAATGTGTCAGCGCCGGCCAGCCGTAAAGCAGAGCACAGCGGTGATGTCACTGCTGCTGCCGGCGCTGACACATTCAGTCAGTGCAGGAAGCTCTCGGCAGCAGCGCGTAACCCTGTGGACGCCGGGGGACGTGACAGACATCAGAAGGTGAGTATGTAGTGTTTTTTTTTTACTTTTACAATGGTAACCGGGGTAAATATCGGGTTACTAAGCGCGGCCCTGCGCTTAGTAACCCGATATTTACCCTGGTTACAAGTGAACACATCGCTGGATCGGTGTCACACACACCGATCCAGCGATGACAGCGGGTGATCAGCGACGAAATAAGGTGCTGGCCTTCTAGCTCCGACCAACGATATCACAGCGGGATCCAGATCGCTGCTGCGTGTCAAACACAACGATATGGCTATCCAGGACGCTGCAACGTCACGGATCGTTGTCGTTCTCGTTGGAAAGTTGTTCAGTGTGAAGGTACCTTTAGACCTCTTTCACACTTCCATCTTTCAGCTCCCATCACAATCTGTCGCTTTTTTTTTTTTAATTCGTTTATTAAATCACATAAATCAAATACATACATGGTTTACAAGTATCCAGGTCAGTGCAAATACACTTTTGATAATAGCTTCATTGATACAAATCTTTATACACCGAGCGGATCATATAAATTCAAAGTATTATAGTATGTCTCAAATACTGAAAATCCTAAAACTAAAACTAAAACTATTTTACTGCCAAAACATTCTCCATCACATTAACAAAGTAGTGCTGAAGCGTAACGTGAGCAACACAGTTTCTCAAACTTTATCATATTAAGTCTAGACTATCAACCACGTGGTGATATACTGAGGTACGATGAGTTCCACAAATCCCAGATTTTATTAAATTTCTCCAAACAGCCTCTATTCTGATATAATGTACGTTCGTACGGTACAATTAAATTTACCAGCTCTATCCAGGCCCTGAGAGACGGATGTGTAGTGCCCATCCAACGCAAGGCAATTAGTTTTCTTGCCAGGAAAAGTGTCTCTCTTAAGAAGATTTGAATATGGTGGCCCCACATCTCCTCCTCCAATACCCCAAATAAACACACTAACGGAGTCAGAGGAACGGGAATATGTACAAGGGAGGTTAACAACGAAGTTACCTCCTCCCAAAAAGAAAGAATAACTGGACATTCCCATATCATGTGTATAAAATCTGCTTCCCCCATATGACATCTGAGGCATTCCGAAGACCTGGACCACCCAATTTTAAATAGTCGTAACGGGGTTAAATATGATTGATGTAATATATACAACTGTATCATTTTATTGTTAGCTGAGGGGGACACCTTAGTTGGGGACTCAAGAACCATCTCCCAGTCCTCACCTTGAAGGTCAGGTACCAGGACCTTCCACTTTTCCCTAACTGGCAGTAGAGTAGCATCAGCACCTACGGATAACATATAAGTATATAATGCAGAGATGAGACCACGAGGCCCCTGTGACTTGAGGATCCCTATCAATGGGAAGGAAGATATTGCTTGCGTCATTTCCATGCTACGAACATGCGACTGAATCGCCGATCTAAGCTGGAGATAGCGAAAGAATTGAGGCCTTGGTATATCATACCAAAGTTGCAGTTGTTCAAAGGACATTAGGGCACCCTGTTCATAAAGATCATTAAGCGACGAGACACCGTGCGATACCCAGAATTGAGCAATTGGGTGATTCAATAGTCTCAGGAAGTATTCAATATTCCATAAGGGCATTTCGGCTACAATACCAGCAAAGTGAATCACCTTTTTTACCTGCCGCCAAATTAGCCTCGCCAACCGAAGTAGTGGTAATAATCTAGGGACATAAGGTTTGTTTACTTCCAAGAAACCCAACGGACAATCAACCTTGGCAGCATGGACCAGATGGTTCTCTGAATTTGGCAGACATCCTCCAGGCATCCATTTTCCCAGAGCTCTCAGTTGTCCAGCTAAATAACATAAAAAAAAATCTGGCAACGCCGCCCCTCCCATTTGCCTAGACCTATGTAAAGTAGACAGTTTAAGTTTGGGTCTAGCCTTCCCCCAAATAAAGGACGTAGCTAACGAATTCAAACTTGAAAAAAAGGATTTAGGAACCGGTACTGCACTATGTTGGAGGGAATAATTAAGCTTCGGGAGTAGTATCATTTTTATCAAGTTTATGCGACCAGAAACAGATAAAGGCAGTTTACTCCATATAGCGAATTTATGTTTAACAAAATCTAATAATGGGAGAATATTGAACTGTAGATCAAGTCTACTATATTTTGGAATAATTATTCCTAGGTATTTAAAACTAGAGACAACCGGCAATGGGGATAATACATCAAGGTGAGCTACTGAATCATGAGAGAGAGGCATCAAAGCAGACTTATCCCAGTTAACATATAGTCCCGAATGTCTACCAAATCCCTCTATAATGGTGATCACATGTGGTAGGGTCTCCTCTACTTCGTCCAGAAATATTACCATATCATCTGCATATAGACCAATAGTATCTGTGCGATCTGCTATCGTAATGCCCCTAATAGATGAAGTGGACCTCATACGAATTGCTAATGCTTCTATCGTCAGGGCAAATAGGGCTGGAGAGAGAGGACATCCCTGACGAGTCCCTCTTTTTAAGGAGAATGATTCAGAAATAGAGTTATTAATAATTATCCGGGCTTTTGGTTTAAAATATATTGCGGCGATCCATTTTTGGAATTTAGGACCAAATCGATATCTTTGTAAACATGCAGATAGGAACAGCCACTCAAGAGAATCAAATGCCTTAGCCGCGTCCAGCGAGGCCATGGCCCATTTATTCTTAGATACCAATGTACTATATTGAGCTATTGACTGAACCCTCCTAATATTGATAGAAGTACTCTTACCCGGCATAAAACCCGTCTGGTCTGGGTGTATTATATCCAGTATTACCGTATTTAACCTGGTAGCTAGAATTTCAGTAAAAATCTTATAATCTACATTAACTAATGAGATAGGACGATAAGATCCACATTCTAAGGGGTCCTTCCCTTCTTTTTTTAAAACTATAATATTTGCTTCATAATAGGAATCCGGCAAAGAACCTCCCTCCCAAATCCCCTGAAATACTTTCAAAAGGATTGGTACCAGAATATCTCGATATTTTCTATACATCTCTATGGGGAAACCATCTGAGCCGGGCGCCTTACCAGAAGCCATATCTGTTATGGCCCTATTTATCTCATCAAGAGTAAAGTCTGCGTCTAAAAAAGCTTGCTGGGTAGGATTCAGTGCAGGGAATTCTATGTCAGATAGATAATTTAGGCATTCCAAAGTATCAGAATCCCCTTTGGAGCTATACAGTTCTTTATAGATGTCATAAAAGCATTGGAGTATGTCGTCTATCGAGGTTACTATTGAGTCGTCTGGTTTCCGGATTTTAAGTAAAGTATTAGATGTATTATGCTGACGCACCATGAATGCTAAGAGTTTACTGGACTGGTTTTCAAGTTCAAAATATGCCTGTTTAGTAAAAAACAACTTACGTTTAGATTTAGTGTCAGTATATTGACTATGTAATCTATACGAGTGTAACCACTCATCTCTGCTCTAACTCGTCTGGTTAGCTATATAGGCCGCCTCCGAGTCTTTCAGTCGCTTCTCCATGTCATCATCTTCCCTTGAAGTCAAGCGCTTAATATAAGAGATGGTAGAGGATAAACATCCTCTCAAATATGCTTTAAGAGCATCCCAAAAAATATTAATATTTTGCGGCATTGGGTGGGATGTAATAAAACAGTCCAGTTGGTCAATAGTCCTGTCCTCTGGGCCTATTAACTTCAGCCAAAATGGATTTATTTTCCAAGTCATAATATTCTTTATCTGACCAGGCCTAAGTTTAAAAATCACCGGACTATGGTCTGAAACGCCCCTACTCCCATGTCTCACCTCCCTCACCCGCACCGCCAAGTTGCTGGAACCAAATACGTAATCTAATCGGGATAGAGTGCGTCAAACGGATGAGTGACAAGTAAACTCCCTTACGTTAGGGTGATGCATTCTCCATAGATCTAACCAACCAGTACCTTCCATAAATATTGACAATTGAGATGGTGAAGGGCTCACCTGTTATGAACTATACTTTTGGGCTCCCTCTTGTGGTCACTCGCGGTATGGCTCTTGTATACTCTTTCCCCAGGTTGGTAGTCACCTGGTTCGTTAACACTCTGGGTGTTTCTATTTAAACTTCCTGGAGTCTTAGTCCATGGCCTGGCATCCATGTAATCAGTCCTTGTCTGGTTGCTCTTGTCTACTGGTCCTGATTTTTGCAACATAAGCTAAGTCCTGCTTTCTTGTTTTTTGTTATTTGTATTATTCTGTTTTTTGTCCGGCTTGTTCATAATGTGATTCCTAATTTTGCTGGAAGCTCTAAGGGGGCTGATATTCTCCCCCCATACCGTTAGTCGGTACGGGGGTTCTTGGATATTCAGCGTGGATATTTTTGCAGGGTTTTTCGCTGACCACATAAGTCCGCTTTCTATACTTCTGCTATTATTTAGTGGGCCTCTCTTTGCTGAATCTAGTTCATACTTACGTTTGTCCTTTCCTCTTACCTCACCGTTATTATTTGTTGGGGGCCTGTATCTGCTTTGGGGTACCTTTCTCTGGAGGCAAGTGAGGTCTGTATTTTCTCTGAAAGGGTTAGTTAGATCTCCGGCTGGCGCGAGACGTCTAGAACCAACGTAGGTACGTTCCCCGGCTGCTATTAGTTGTGGGCTAGGATCAGGTATGTGGTCAGCTCAGTTACCACCTCCCTAAGAGCTAGTTTTTATGTTTGCAGACTTTGCTGAAGACCCTGAGATCCTTTGCCATTAGGATCACAACAGTATGCCAGGCCAGTGAATAGTTAATGCATTGCAGAAGTGGGATTAAAAGAAAAGAAGTTCTGAGTTTTTTTTTTTTTTTTTCTTCCTTCCCCTTTATCTCTGAATGGCTTGAAACTCTGCTGCAGACATGAATGTGCAAACTCTGATTACTAGTGTGGATCAGCTTGCTGCTCGTGTGCAGGGCATTCAGGATTTTGTTATTAGCAGTCCTATGTCAGAGCCTAAGATTCCTATTCCTGAGCTGTTCTCTGGAGATCGATTTAAATTTAGGAATTTTAGGAATAATTGTAAATTGTTTCTATCTTTGAGACCTCGTTCGTCTGGAGACTCAGCTCAGCAAGTTAAAATTGTTATCTCCTTCTTGCGGGGCGACCCTCAGGATTGGGCTTTCTCATTGGCGCCAGGAGATCCGGCATTGGCAAATATTGATGCGTTTTTTCTGGCGCTCGGATTGCTTTATGAGGAGCCCAATCTTGAAATTCAGGCAGAGAAGGCTTTGCTGGCTATTTCTCAGGGCCAGGATGAAGCCGAAGTGTATTGCCAAAAATTTCGGAAATGGTCCGTGCTTACTCAGTGGAATGAGTGTGCTCTGGCCGCAAATTTCAGAAATGGCCTTTCTGAAACCATTAAGAATGTGATGGTGGGCTTTCCCATTCCTACAAGTCTGAATGATTCTATGACGCTGGCCATTCAGATTGATCGGCGTTTGCGGGAGCGCAAATCCGCTAATCCTTTGGCGGTGTTGTCTGAACAGACGCCTGATTTAATGCAATGTGATAGAATTCAGACTAGAACTGAACGGCAAAATCATAGACGTCAGAATGGGTTGTGTTTTTACTGTGGTGATTCTACACATGTTATATCAGCATGCTCTAAACGCCTAACAAAGTTTGTTAGTCCTGTCGCCGTTGGTAACTTGCAGCCTAAATTTATTTTGTCTGTGACTTTAATTTGCTCATTGTCTTCCTACCCTGTTATGGCGTTTGTGGACTCAGGCGCTGCCCTGAGTCTTATGGACTTGTCGTTTGCCAGGCGCTGTGGTTTTGTCCTGGAGCCTTTAGAAAATCCTATTCCTCTTAGAGGAATTGATGCTACGCCATTGGCGGAGAATAAACCGCAGTATTGGACACAAGTGACCATGTGCATGACTCCTGAACATCGGGAGGTGATTCGTTTTCTTGTTCTGCATAAGATGCATGATTTGGTCGTTTTGGGTCTGCCATGGTTACAGGCTCATAATCCTGTTCTGGATTGGAGGGCTATGTCTGTGTCAAGTTGGGGTTGTCAGGGAATTCATTGCGATTCCCCGTCGGTGTCTATTGCTTCCTCCACTCCTTCAGAAGTTTCTGAGTATTTGCTTGACTATCAGGATGTGTTCAGTGAGTCCAGGTCCAGTGTTCTTCCTCCTCATAGGGACTGTGACTGCGCTATAGATTTGATTCCTGGTAGTAAGTTTCCTAAGGGACGATTATTTAATCTGTCGGTACCTGAGCATGCCGCGATGCGTTCTTATATAAAGGAGTCTTTGGAGAAAGGACATATTCGTCCATCCTCTTCCCCTCTTGGTGCGGGATTCTTTTTTGTGGCCAAGAAAGACGGATCCGGATCTTTGAGACCTTGTATAGACTATCGGCTTCTGAATAAAATCACGGTTAAATTTCAATACCCTCTGCCACTATTGTCGGACTTGTTTGCTCGGATTAAGGGTGCCTGTTGGTTCACCAAGATAGATCTTCGTGGTGCGTACAACCTTGTGCGCATTAGGCAGGGAGATGAATGGAAAACTGCATTTAATACGCCCGAAGGTCATTTTGAGTACTTGGTGATGCCTTTTGGGCTCTCTAATGCTCCTTCAGTGTTTCAATCCTTTATGCATGACATCTTCCGGAAGTATCTAGATAAATTTGTGATTGTTTATCTGGATGACATTTTAGTTTTTTCTGATGATTGGGATTCTCATGTAAAGCAGGTCAGGATGGTGTTTCAGGTTTTGCGTGATAATGCTTTGTTTGTGAAGGGCTCAAAGTGTCTCTTTGGAGTGCAGAAGGTTTCCTTTTTGGGTTTTATTTTTTCCCCTTCTGCTGTGGAGATGGACCCAGTCAAGGTCCGAGCTATTCATGATTGGACTCAACCCACGTCTGTTAAGAGTCTTCAGAAGTTTTTGGGTTTTGCTAATTTCTACCGTTGTTTTATTGCTAACTTTTCTAGCGTTGTTAAACCTCTGACGGATATGACCAAGAAAGGTTCTGATGTCGCTAATTGGGCTCCTGCGGCCATTGAGGCCTTCCGGGAGCTGAAGCGCCGGTTTACTTCGGCGCCTGTTTTGTGCCAGCCTGATGTCTCACTTCCCTTTCAGGTTGAAGTGGATGCTTCTGAGATCGGTGCAGGAGCTGTTTTGTCGCAGAGAGGCTCTGGTTGCTCTGTGATGAAACCATGTGCTTTCTTTTCCAGGAAGTTTTCGCCGGCTGAGCGGAACTATGATGTTGGTAATCGGGAGTTGTTGGCCATGAAGTGGGCATTTGAGGAGTGGCGTCATTGGCTCGAGGGAGCTAAGCATCGTGTGGTGGTCTTGACTGATCACAAAAATCTGATGTATCTCGAGTCTCCTAAACGCCTGAATCCTAGACAGGCTCGTTGGTCATTGTTTTTCTCCCGTTTTGACTTTGTGGTCTCATACCTGCCTGGTTTGAAAAATGTGAAGGCTGATGCTCTCTCTAGGAGCTTTGTGCCTGACTCTCCTGGAGTCTCAGAGCCGGCTGGTATTCTTAAAGAGGGAGTGATTTTGTCGGCCATTTCTCCTGATTTGCGACGTGTGTTGCAGAGATTTCAGGCTGGTAGACCTGACTCTTGTCCACCTGATAGACTGTTTGTTCCTGATAAATGGACCAGCAGAGTTATTTCCGAGGTTCATTCCTCGGTGTTGGCAGGGCATCCTGGGATTTTTGGTACCAGAGATTTGGTGGCTAGGTCCTTTTGGTGGCCTTCCTTGTCACGGGATGTGCGTTCTTTTGTGCAGTCCTGTGGGACTTGTGCTCGGGCTAAGCCTTGCTGTTCTCGTGCCAGCGGGTTGCTTTTGCCCTTGCCCGTCCCGAAGAGGCCTTGGACACACATTTCCATGGATTTCATTTCAGATCTTCCGGTGTCTCAGGGAATGTCTGTCATCTGGGTGGTGTCTGATCGTTTTTCCAAGATGGTCCATTTGGTGCCCTTGCCTAAGTTGCCTTCCTCTTCCGATCTGGTTCCTTTGTTTTTTTCAGAATGTGGTTCGTTTACACGGCATTCCTGAGAATATCGTGTCTGACAGAGGATCCCAGTTTGTGTCCAGATTCTGGCGATCTTTTTGTGCTAAGATGGGCATTGATCTGTCGTTCTCGTCTGCCTTTCATCCTCAGACTAATGGCCAAACGGAGCGAACTAATCAGACGCTGGAGGCTTATTTGAGATGTTTTGTTTCTGCGGATCAGGATGATTGGGTGACTGTTATGACCCCAATGGCGAGGGTCTCAGAGAAACAAGTAAGTCTGCGACGTACAAAAATCCAGCTCATAGGGCAGTGGTAACTGGATTGACCATATATCTACTCCTAACGCCAACACTAGCAGTAGCCGGGGAACATGCCTACGTTGGTCGCTAGATGTCTCGCGCCAGCCGGAGGACTAACTACCCCTAGAAGAGGAAAACAAAGACCTCTCTTGCCTCCAGAGAATAGACCCCAAAAGTAGGATAGTAGCCCCCCACAAATAATAACGGTGAGGTAAGAGGAAATGACAAACACAGAGATGAACTAGATTTTAGCAAAGAGAGGCCCACTTACTAATAGCAGAATGTAGTAAGATAACTTATATGGTCAACAAAAACCCTATCAAAATCCACGCTGGAGATTCAAGAACCCCCGAACCGTCTAACGGCCCAGGGGGAGAACACCAGCCACCCTAGAGCTTCCAGCAAGGTCAGGAAACAGATAATATACAAGCTGGACAAAAATGCAAACCAAAACAAATAGCAAAAAAGCAAGAAAGCAGACTTAGCTGAATCAAGCAGGAACCAGGATCAGTAGACAAGAGCACTACAGATTAGCTCTGATATCAACGTTGCCAGGCATTGAACTGAAGGTCCAGGGAGCTTATAAAGCAACACCCCTGACCTAACGACCCAGGTGAGCATACAAAGGATGAATGACATACCCAGAGTCAAATCACTAGTAGCCACTAGAGGGAGCCAAAAAGGTAAATTCACAACAGTACCCCGCCCTTAGTGAGGGGTCACCGAACCCTCACCAAGACCACCAGGGCGATCAGGATGAGCGGCGTGAAAGGCACGAACTAAATCGGCCGCATGCACATCAGAGGCGACCACCCAGGAATTATCCTCCTGACCATAGCCCTTCCACTTGACCAGGTTCTGAAGCCTCCGCCTGGAGAGACGAGAATCTAAGATCTTCTCCACCACGTACTCCAACTCGCCCTCAACCAACACCGGAGCAGGAGGCTCAGCAGAAGGAACCACAGGCACAACGTACCGCCGCAACAAGGACCTATGAAATACGTTGTGGATGGCAAACGACACCGGAAGATCCAGGCGAAAGGATACAGGATTAATGATTTCCAATATCTTGTAAGGACCAATGAAGCGAGGCTTAAATTTGGGAGAGGAGACCTTCATAGGAACAAATCGAGAAGACAGCCATACCAAATCCCCAATGCGAAGTCGGGGACCCACACCGCGGCGGCGGTTGGCAAAACGCTGAGCCTTCTCCTGTGACAACTTCAAGTTGTCCACCACATGCCCCCAGATCCGCTGCAACCTATCCACCACGGAATCCACCCCAGGACAGTCAGAAGGCTCCACATGTCCCGAGGAAAAACGAGGATGGAAACCAGAGTTGCAGAAAAATGGCGAAACCAAGGTGGCGGAACTAGCCCGATTATTAAGGGCAAATTCAGCCAACGGCAAGAAGGTCACCCAATCATCCTGATCAGAAGAGACAAAACACCTCAAATAAGCCTCCAGAGTCTGATTAGTTCGCTCCGTTTGTCCGTTAGTCTGGGGATGGAAAGCGGATGAAAACGACAACTCAATGCCCATCCTACCACAAAAGGATCGCCAGAACCTGGAAACAAACTGGGATCCTCTGTCCGACACAATATTCTCAGGAATGCCGTGCAAACGAACCACGTTCTGGAAGAACACAGGAACCAGATCAGAAGAGGAGGGCAGCTTAGGCAAAGGAACCAAATAGACCATCTTGGAGAAACGATCACATATCACCCAGATGACAGACATGCCCTGAGACACCGGAAGATCAGAAATGAAATCCATAGAGATGTGTGTCCAAGGTCTCTTCGGGACAGGCAAGGGCAAGAGCAACCCGCTGGCACGAGAGCAGCAAGGCTTAGCTCGAGCACAAGTACCACAGGACTGTACAAATGACCGCACATCCCTTGACAAGGAAGGCCACCAAAAGGACCTGGCCACCAGATCTCTGGTGCCAAAAATTCCCGGGTGCCCTGCCAACACCGAGGAATGAACCTCGGAAATGACTCTGCTGGTCCATCTAGCAGGCACAAACAATCTGTCAGGTGGACAAGAGTCAGGCCTACCAGCCTGAAATCTCTGCAACACACGTCGCAGATCTGGAGAAATAGCAGACACGATAACTCCTTCCTTAAGAATACCCACAGGTTCAGCGACTCCAGGAGCATCAGGCACAAAGCTCCTAGACAGAGCATCGGCCTTCACATTCTTAGAACCTGGTAAATACGAGACCACAAAGTCAAAACGGGAGAAAAACAATGACCAGCGGGCCTGTCTAGGATTCAGGCGTTTAGCAGACTCGAGATACATCAGATTTTTGTGATCAGTCAAGACCACCACACGATGCTTAGCACCCTCGAGCCAATGACGCCACTCCTCAAATGCCCACTTCATGGCCAACAACTCCCGATTGCCCACATCATAATTTCGCTCTGCCGGCGAAAACTTCCTAGAGAAAAAGGCACAAGGTCTCATAGTAGAGCAACCAGGGCCTCTCTGCGACAAAACGGCCCCTGCCCCAATCTCCGAAGCATCCACCTCAACCTGAAAGGGAAGTGAGATGTCAGGCTGGCACAAAACAGGCGCCGAAGTAAACCGGCGTTTTAACTCCTGGAAAGCCTCCACGGCAGCAGGAGCCCAGTTAGCTACATCAGAGCCTTTCTTGGTCATATCCGTCAGCGGTTTAACAACGCTAGAGAAATTTGCGATAAAACGACGGTAGAAGTTAGCAAAACCCAAGAACTTCTGAAGACTCTTAACTGACGAGGGTTGAGTCCAATCATGAATAGCTCGGACCTTGACTGGATCCATCTCCACAGCAGAAGGGGAAAAAATGAACCCCAAAAAGGGAACCTTCTGTACACCAAAGAGACACTTTGAGCCTTTTACAAACAAAGAATTTTCACGCAGAATCTCAAAAACCATCCTGACCTGCTCCACATGCGAGTCCCAATCATCAGAAAAAAACAGAATATCATCCAGATAAACAATCAAAAATTTATCCAGATACTTCCGGAAAATGTCATGCATGAAGGACTGAAAAACTGAAGGTGCATTAGAGAGACCGAATGGCATCACCAAGTACTCAAAATGACCTTCGGGCGTATTGAATGCGGTTTTCCATTCATCGCCCTGCCTAATGCGCACAAGGTTGTACGCACCACGAAGGTCTATCTTGGTGAACCACTTGGCACCTTTAATCCGGGCAAACAAATCTGACAACAGCGGCAAAGGATACTGAAATTTGACAGTGATCTTATTCAAAAGCCGATAGTCAATACAAGGCCTCAAAGATCCGTCCTTTTTGGCCACAAAAAAGAATCCCGCACCAAGAGGGGAAGAAGAAGGACGGATATGCCCCTTCTCAAGAGACTCCTTGATATATGAACGCATCGCGGTATGTTCAGGTATCGACAGATTAAACAGTCTCCCCTTAGGAAACTTACTGCCAGGAATCAAATCTATTGCACAGTCACATTCCCTATGAGGAGGCAGTGCACTGGACTTGGACTCGCTGAAGACATCCTGATAATCAGACAAATACGCCGGAACTTCCGAAGGCGTAGAAGAAGCAATAGACAAGGGCAGGGAATCTCCATGAATTCCATGGCAGCCCCAACTTGACACTGACGTAGCCTTCCAGTCCAAGACTGGATTATGGGTCTGTAACCATGGCAACCCCAAAACAACCAAATCATGCATTTTATGCAGAACAAGAAAACGTATTACCTCCCGATGTTCGGGAGTCATGCACATGGTAACCTGTGTCCAAAACTGCGGTTTATTTTTTGCCAATGGCGTAGAATCAATACCCCTAAGAGGGATAGGATTTTCCAATGGCTCAAGAACAAATCCGCAGCGCTTGGCAAATGACAGATCCATAAGGCTCAGGGCAGCACCCGAGTCCACAAACGCCATGACAGGATACGATGACAGTGAGCAAATCAAAGTTACAGATAGAATAAATTTAGGTTGCAAATTACCAATGGCGACCGGACTAACAACCTTAGTAAGACGTTTAGAGCATGCTGAGATAACATGTGTAGAATCACCACAGTAGTAACACAAGCCATTCTGGCGTCTATGAATTTTCCGCTCATTTCTAGTCAGGATTCTATCACATTGCATTAAATCAGGTGTCTGTTCAGACAACACCATGAGGGAATTAGCGGTTTTGCGCTCCCGCAACCGCCGGTCGATTTGAATAGCCAGGGCCATAGAATCATTCAGACCTGTGGGAATGGGAAAACCCACCATCACATTCTTAATGGCTTCAGAAAGGCCATTTCTAAAATTAGCAGCCAATGCACACTCGTTCCACTGGGTCAGCACGGACCATTTCCGAAATTTTTGGCAATACACTTCAGCCTCGTCCTGGCCCTGAGACATAGCCAGCAAGGCCTTTTCTGCCTGAATCTCAAGATTGGGTTCCTCATAAAGCAAACCGAGCGCCAGAAAAAACGCATCAATGTCAGCCAATGCCGGATCTCCTGGCGCCAGCGAGAAGGCCCAATCCTGAGGGTCGCCCCGTAAAAAAGAAATAACAATTTTTACTTGCTGAGCGGAGTCTCCAGATGAACAGGGTTTCAGGGACAAAAACAATTTACAATTATTCCTGAAATTTCTAAATTTAAATCGGTCTCCGGAAAACGGTTCAGGAATCGGTATCTTAGGTTCTGACATAGGACTTCTGATAACATAATCTTGTATGCCCTGCACACGAGCAGCAAGCTGGTCCACACTTGTAATCAAGGTCTGGACATTCATGTCTGCAGCAAACACAAGCCACTCAGAGATAAAGGGGAAAAGAAAAAAAAAAATGAGAGAGAGAGAAAAAAAAACCTCAGAACTTTCTTTCTTATAATCCCGCTTCTGCAATGCATTTAACATTTAATACTGGCCTGGCAAACTATTATGACCCCAATGGCGAGGGTCTCAGAGAAACAAGTAAGTCTGCGACGTACAAAAATCCAGCTCATAGGGCAGTGGTAACTGGATTGACCATATATCTACTCCTAACGCCAACACTAGCAGTAGCCGGGGAACATGCCTACGTTGGTCGCTAGATGTCTCGCGCCAGCCGGAGGACTAACTACCCCTAGAAGAGGAAAACAAAGACCTCTCTTGCCTCCAGAGAATAGACCCCAAAAGTAGGATAGTAGCCCCCCACAAATAATAACGGTGAGGTAAGAGGAAATGACAAACACAGAGATGAACTAGATTTTAGCAAAGAGAGGCCCACTTACTAATAGCAGAATGTAGTAAGATAACTTATATGGTCAACAAAAACCCTATCAAAATCCACGCTGGAGATTCAAGAACCCCCGAACCGTCTAACGGCCCAGGGGGAGAACACCAGCCACCCTAGAGCTTCCAGCAAGGTCAGGAAACAGATAATATACAAGCTGGACAAAAATGCAAACCAAAACAAATAGCAAAAAAGCAAGAAAGCAGACTTAGCTGAATCAAGCAGGAACCAGGATCAATAGACAAGAGCACTACAGATTAGCTCTGATATCAACGTTGCCAGGCATTGAACTGAAGGTCCAGGGAGCTTATAAAGCAACACCCCTGACCTAACGACCCAGGTGAGCATACAAAGGATGAATGACATACCCAGAGTCAAATCACTAGTAGCCACTAGAGGGAGCCAAAAAGGTAAATTCACAACAGGTGACCTTCTTGCCATTGGCTGAGTTTGCCCTCAATAATCGGGCTAGTTCCGCTACTTTGGTTTCGCCATTTTTCTGCAACTCTGGTTTTCATCCTCGTTTCTCCTCGGGTCATGTTGAGCCTTCTGACTGTCCTGGGGTGGATTCCGTGGTTGATAGGTTGCAGCGGACTTGGAATCATGTGGTGGACAACTTTAAGTTGTCACAGGAGAAGGCTCAGCGTTTTGCCAACCGCCGCCGCGGTGTGGGTCCCCGACTTCGTGTTGGGGATTTGGTTTGGTTGTCTTCTCGGTTTGTCCCTCTGAAGGTTTCCTCTCCTAAGTTTAAGCCTCGCTTTATTGGTCCTTATAGAATATTGGAGGTCCTTAATCCGGTGTCTTTTCGTTTGGATCTTCCTGTGTCGTTTGCCATTCACAATGTGTTCCATAGGTCTTTGTTGCGGCGGTACATTGTGCCTGTGGTTCCTGCTGTTGACCCTCCTGCTCCGGTCTTGGTTGAGGGCGAGTTGGAGTATGTGGTGGAGAAGATCTTAGATTCTCGTCTCTCTAGACGGAGGCTTCAGTATCTGGTCAAATGGAAGGGCTATGGTCAGGAGGATAATTCCTGGGTGGTCGCCTCTGATGTTCATGCGGCCGATTTGGTTCGTGCCTTTCACGCTGCCCATCCTGATCGCCCTGGTGGTCGTAGTGAGGGTTCGGTGACCCCTCCTTAAAGGGGGGGTACTGTTATGAACTATACTTTTGGGCTCCCTCTTGTGGTCACTCGCGGTATGGCTCTTGTATACTCTTTCCCCAGGTTGGTAGTCACCTGGTTCGTTAACACTCTGGGTGTTTCTATTTAAACTTCCTGGAGTCTTAGTCCATGGCCTGGCATCCATGTAATCCATCCTTGTCTGGTTGCTCTTGTCTACTGGTCCTGATTTTTGCAACATAAGCTAAGTCCTGCTTTCTTGTTTTTTGTTATTTGTATTATTCTGTTTTTTGTCCAGCTTGTTCATAATGTGATTCCTGATTTTGCTGGAAGCTCTAAGGGGGCTGATATTCTCCCCCCATACCGTTAGTCGGTACGGGGGTTCTTGGATATTCAGCGTGGATATTTTTGCAGGGTTTTTCGCTGACCACATAAGTCCGCTTTCTATACTTCTGCTATTATTTAGTGGGCCTCTCTTTGCTGAATCTAGTTCATACTTACGTTTGTCCTTTCCTCTTACCTCACCGTTATTATTTGTTGGGGGCCTGTATCTGCTTTGGGGTACCTTTCTCTGGAGGCAAGTGAGGTCTGTATTTTCTCTGAAAGGGTTAGTTAGATCTCCGGCTGGCGCGAGACGTCTAGAACCAACGTAGGTACGTTCCCCGGCTGCTATTAGTTGTGGGCTAGGATCAGGTATGTGGTCAGCTCAGTTACCACCTCCCTAAGAGCTAGTTTTTATGTTTGCAGACTTTGCTGAAGACCCTGAGATCCTTTGCCATTAGGATCACAACACTCACCCCAGTGGCCCCACCATCTAGCTTGAGCCTATCTAGACATTCGTCCATTATCAAATTAAAATCTCCCATGCACATAACATGCGCATCTGGATAATTTAAGGCAAAGCTTCTGGTCAAGTGTGTTTCAACCAAAGCTACAATATGGGAATGATAGCGTCGTATCTGAGAGAATACTTTAACTGTCTTTCGAGGTGATCCGAGGCCTCTCACATTCCAAGTCATGCATGTAATCTCAGACGCCATATCCTGTCAACCTAACATAACATAGAGTGTCACGCCGAGCTTCTATCGCACTGATAGTGGAGAAAAACATGGCAGCAATTTCTATACAAATAACAACTAACAAAACCAAAACAATGAAAAGCAAAAAATGCTTCAGAAAGGAGCGAAGATTCATGCTCCTCCTATCCCAGTCCAAAAAAGGGGGTACCATCTCTGAATACAGAGTCCAGTAAAGTTGTTTTCCTGGACTTTGGTAAAAGGAGCTCCCCTCATCAGTAAAGAGAAAAAAGGGAATAACAATGGAAGAAAACCCGAAGAGAGAGTTTCAAATTCTGAACATTCATGTAGCCGAAGACAGCAATCCACTTAGGTTTTTTCTCCTCCTCCGCCCGCCCCCACATACGACCGCATCCACTCCTCAGCCTCCGCCGGGGTTGCAAAAAAGGAGGAAGAGCCCCCATAGACAACTCTGAGTCTGGCAGGATAGAGCATTGAGTATAAGATGTTTTTCTCTCTGAGCTGTTTCTTTATCTCCATGAACTGAGCTCGTTGTTTTTGCAGCTCCATGGAGAAATCTGGGAATATTGAGATAGTGGCGTTGCTATATTTGATAGGACTTTTTTGTCTTGCCATACGAAGGGCAGTGTCCCTGTCTCTGCAATTGAGAAGACGCGCCAAGAAGGGTCTCGGCGGGGCACCCGGAGGGAGAGGTTTTGTTGGGACCCTGTGGGTTCTTTCCACGGTGAATGTGGTGGAGAATTCATCCCCCAAAGTGTCTTTGAGCCAGCCCTCCAAGAATTTTTCGGGGTGTTGGCCCTCTGAGCACTCTGGCAGGCCGATAATGCGGATGTTATTCCGTCGTAGTCTGTTATCAAGATCATCCGCCTTCTGTTTCCACGCATTTATAGAGCCGGCTACTTTTGTCAGTTTAGCCTCCACCGGTACATAGTTATCGTCCAAACGAGATACCCGTGATTCCACCTCCGTTATACGACCCCTCATGGATTGCATGTCTTGTCGAAAGTGCCCCACCTCAGAGTGCACCTCCTCTATTTTCCCAGTTAAAGACGTCCTGGTCAGAGATATAGCTTGCATCAATTGTTAAGATGCCTGTTTCAGAGTTAATTCCTCCTGATCTCCATCCTCCTCATCATCGGAGGCATAATTTTTTGACTGATGTTCAGGTCTGCCCACAGGTGAGGGATTATTCTTTTTTGAGCGCAGATTATCAGGAGGATCTGACCGTGCATATTTTTTAAGCTTGTCAGCTGCGCTTGGAGTTTTGGAGCGGTGCATAGTTGATACTGTAAAGTCAAATTATCACTTCAGCAGGATACAGCCACTACCCGGTTAATGCACCAATATATCGCAGTGCACACACAGCCAGTAAGGTCCTCCCTGTAACACCCTGCTGAGACAGTAGTATATTACAGCCCTCACCGTTATGATTGCAAGGAAGGGGAGAATCCAAGGAGAAGTTCCCACCACCGATAGGACACAATGTCTATAATAAATGCGGGCTCTGCCTCCCAGCAGCTGCAGGGTATAATCAATATGGCTGGCCGTCAGCAAAACGTGACAGATTCTGCACCCTCCATCTGGGTAGCAGGGCAGAGGAGAAGTCTCAGTGGTGCAGGCGCCGGAGCCAGTCGGCGCTATATGGCGCTATATGGTATTAATGAGGGGGAGCACGGGGTCCGTTTCTCAGGACTGACACCGCGCAGTCCCCCTCCCGTACCTTGAGAAGCTGCACCGAAATTCAGCCAGCTCCCTCATGAGCCGCGGGGCTCGCTTCGCGCCTTCCGCCTCCAGCGCACGCTGCAGGGAAAATGGCCGCCGTCTCCAGCCGACTCTGTCCTCCGTCCGCGCACTCCTGGAGCTCACCCGATCGCAGCCGCACCTCGCGCCCTCTCAGAAGCCGGGCACCTCCAGGCACCCAGAGGAGCACAGCGGTGTCCAAGAAGACCCTCCTGGGTAAGTATATGGCACGATATGTGTCAGGATTATGAGAGCTCCAGCCAAACACGTCCACACAGCTCCTCTACATCGCCACGCCTGTTATGATCCGGTGACCTTGGAGCCGCATGAAACTTTCTCTGGAGTAGGTGGAAACTTTACTGACCGCAGATCCTGAACTAACACCACAACTAGAAGTAGCCGTGGGGTGTGCCTAACAAACCCTAGACACCTCGACACAGCCGGAGGACTAAATACCCCTATAGATGGAAATAGGAATACTACCTTGCCTCAGAGCAGAACCCCAAAGGATAGGCAGCCCCCACGAATATTGACTGTGAGTAGGAGAAGAAAAGACACACGCAGGCAGAAAACAAGATTTAGCAAAAGAGGCCACTCTAGCTAAATAGGAAAGGATAGGACAGAATACTAGGCGGTCAGTATTAAAACCCTTCAAAAAATATCCACAGCAGATAATACAAAAAATTCCACAATCTAACTAAAGACGTGGAATGAATATCTGCAACCCCAGAGAATCCAACAAGACTGAGAAAATACTGACACAATCTAAGCTGGACAAGAAAACACAAAAGAATAGCACTGAATCATGAAGCACACAGCATGTGTGCCACAGAAAAAAAAATCAGACACTTATCTTTTGCTGATTTGGCAGAAAGGCAGGAGGAACCAAGCAGAGGTCCAACACCTCCCAACAACAATTGACAACTGGCAAGGACTAATGAATCCTGCACACCTAAATACCCCAATCAGAACTGCAATCTGCAGAAACACCTGACCAGGACTGCAACTCAGGGACAACTGCATTACCACCTACCACCACCGGAGGGAACCCAAAAGCAGAATTCACAACAGTACCCCCCCCTTCTTGAGGAGGGGTCACCGAACCCTCACCAGAGCCCCCAGGCCGATCAGGACGAGCCAGATGAAAGGCACGGACGGGGGTCGGGAAGGAATTTTTTTCCCCATGGTGGAGCTTACTCTTACCACATGGGTTTTTTTTGCCTTCCCCTGGATCAACATGTTAGGGCATGTTAGGCTATGGGTTGAACTAGATGGACTTAAAGTCTTCCTTCAACCTTAATAACTATGTTACTATGTTACTATGTAAATCAGCAGCATGGACATCAGAAGCAAAAACCCAAGAATTATCCTCCTGGCCATAACCCTTCCATTTGACAAGGTACTGAAGCCTCCGCCTCGAAAAACGAGAATCCAAAATCTTCTCAACCACATACTCCAACTCCCCATCAACCAACACAGGGGCCGGAGGATCAACAGAGGGAACAACGGGCACCACATATTTCCGCAATAAAGATCTATGGAAGACATTATGGATAGCAAAAGAGGCCGGAAGCGCCAATCGAAAAGACACCGGATTAATAATCCCAGAAATCCTATAAGGACCAATAAACCGAGGCTTAAACTTAGGGGAAGAAACCTTCATAGGAACATGACGGGAAGACAACCAAACCAGATCCCCAACCCGAAGCCAGGAACCAACACACCGACGACGGTTAGCAAAACGTTGAGCCTCCTCCTGAGACAACACCAAATTGTCCACCACATAAGCCCAAATCTGCTGCAACCTGTCAACCACAGAATCCACACCAGGACAGTCAGAAGGCTCAACCTGCCCAGAAGAAAAACGAGGATGAAAACCAAAATTACAAAAGAAAGGCGAAACCAAAGTAGCTGAACTAGCCCGATTATTAAGGGCAAACTCGGCCAATGGCAAAAAGGCCACCCAATCATCCTGATCAGCAGACACAAAGCATCTCAAATAGGTCTCCAAGGTCTGATTAGTTCGCTCGGTCTGGCCATTTGTCTGAGGATGAAATGCAGAAGAAAAAGACAAATCAATGCCCAGCCTAGCACAAAAGGCCCGCCAAATAGTAGAAACAAACTGGGAACCTCTGTCGGACACAATATTCTCCGGAATACCATGCAAACGAACCACATGCTGAAAAAACAACGGAACCAAATCTGAAGAGGAAGGCAATTTAGGCAAAGGCACCAAATGAACCATCTTAGAAAACCGGTCACAAATAACCCAGATAACCGACATCCTCTGGGAAACCGGAAGATCAGAAATAAAATCCATAGAAATATGCGTCCAGGGCCTCTCAGGGACCGGCAATGGAAAAAGTAACCCACTAGCACGGGAACAACAAGGCTTGGCCCGCGCACAAGTCCCACAGGACTGCACAAAAGAACGCACATCACGCGACAAGGAAGGCCACCAAAAGGACCTACCAACCAAATCTCTGGTACCAAAAATACCAGGATGACAAGCCAACACGGAACAGTGAACCTCAGAAATCACTCTACTAGTCCATCTGTCAGGAACAAACAATTTCCCCACAGAACAGCGGTCAGGTCTGTCAGCCTGAAATTCCTGAAGAACCCGCCGTAAATCAGGGGAAATGGCAGAAAGGACCACCCCTTCTTTCAGAATGCCGACCGGTTCAAGGACCTCAGGAGAATCAGGCAAAAAACTCCTAGAAAGGGCATCAGCCTTAATATTCTTAGAACCCGGAAGATACGAAACCACAAAATCAAAACGGGAAAAAAACAAGGACCATCGAGCCTGTCTAGGACTCAGCCGTTTGGCAGACTCGAGGTAAATCAAATTCTTATGATCAGTCAGGACCACAATACGATGCTTAGCTTCCTCAAGCCAATGTCGCCACTCCACAAACGCCCACTTCATAGCCAACAACTCCCGATTGCCGACATCATAATTGCGTTCAGCAGGTGAAAACTTGCGGGAGAAGAAGGCACACGGTTTCATCAAGGAACCCACAGAATCCCTCTGAGACAAAACGGCCCCTGCCCCAATCTCAGAGGCGTCAATCTCAACCTGAAACGGAAGGGAAACATCCGGTTGGCGCAACACCGGAGCAGAAGTAAATCGGCGTTTAAGCTCCTGAAAGGCAGAGACAGCTGCAGAGGACCAATTCGCCACATCGGCGCCTTTCTTCGTCAAATCGGTCAAGGGTTTAACCACGCTGGAGAAATTAGCAATGAAACGACGATAAAAAATTTGCAAAACCCAAAAATTTCTGAAGGCTCTTCACGGATGTGGGTTGAATCCAATCATAAATGGCCTGAACCTTAACCGGATCCATCTCCATAGATGAGGGAGAAAAAATGAAGCCCAAAAAAGAAACCTTCTGCACCCCAAAGAGGCACTTAGACCCCTTCACAAACATAGCATTGTCACGAAGGATCTGAAATACCATCCTGACCTGTTCCACATGAGACTCCCAATCATCGGAAAAAATCAAAATATCGTCCAAATATACAATCAAGAATTTATCAATATAAGTCCGGAAGATATCATGCATGAAGGATTGAAAAACAGATGGAGCATTAGTGAGCCCGAATGGCATCACAAGGTATTCAAAATGGCCTTCGGGCATATTAAACGCAGTTTTCCATTCATCACCCTGTTTAATACGAACAAGATTATATGCCCTCCGAAGGTCAATCTTAGTAAACCAACTAGCCCCCTTAATCCTAGCAAACAAATCAGAAAGCAAAGGTAAAGGGTATTGAAACTTGACCGTGATCTTATTCAAGAGGCGATAATCAATACAAGGTCTCAAGGAGCCATCCTTCTAAGCAACAAAAAAAATCCCGCTCCCAACGGTGAAGAAGATGGCCGAATATGCCCTTTCTCCAAAGACTCCTTAACATAACTCCGCATGGCGGTATGTTCAGGCACAGACAGGTTGAAAAGTCGGCCCTTAGGAAACTTACTGCCTGGAATCAAGTCAATCGCACAATCACAGTCCCTGTGCGGTGGAAGGGAACTGGACTTGGGCTCATCGAATACATCCTGAAAATCAGACAAAAACTCTGGAATTTCAGAAGAGGAAGAAGAGGAGATTGACATCAAAGGAACATCATTATGAACCCCCTGACAACCCCAACTAGTCACAGACATAGACTTCCAATCCAACACAGGATTATGTACCTGCAACCACGGAAAACCCAGCACGATAACATCATGCAAATTATGCAACACCAGAAATCGACAATCTTCCTGATGGGCTGGCGCCATGTGCATGGTCACCTGTGTCCAAAACTGAGGCTTATTTTTAGCCAAAGGTGTAGCATCAATCCCCCTTAAAGGAATAGGGTTCTGCAAAGGCTGCAAGGGAAAACCACAACGCCTGGCAAACTCAAAATCCATTAAGTTCAAGGCGGCGCCTGAATCCACAAACGCCATGACAGAAAATGATGACAATGAGCAGATCAAGGTCACCGATAACAGAAATTTAGGTACAGTACTGATGGTAAATGAACTAGCGATCCTTTTTGTCCACTTAGGGCAGACTGAAATGACATGAGAAGCGTCGTCACAATAATAACACAACCTATTCTGACGTCTGAGTCCTTGTCGTTCTGTCCTAGACAGAATCCTATCACACTGCATTGGCTCAGGAATTGGCTCTGAGGACGACGCCACAGCGCGCACAGTTCTACGCTCCCGCAAGCGCCGATCAATCTGAATGGCCAGAGACATAGAATCACTCAGACCGGAAGGCGTGGGAAACCCCACCATAACATCTTTAACAGATTCGGAAAGACCCTTTCTGAAAATTGCCGCCAAAGCATCATCATTCCATTTAGTCAACACAGACCATTTTCTGAATTTCTGACAATACAATTCTGCCGCTTCTTGACCCTGAGATAGGGCCAACAAGGTCTTCTCCGCTTAATCCACAGAATTCGGTTCATCATATAATAATCCTAAAGCCTGAAAAAAGGAGTCTACATTAAGCAAAGCAGGATTCCCTGATTCCAGGGAAAATGCCCAATCCTGTGGATCACCACGCAGCAGGGAGATGACGATTTTAACCTGCTGAATGGAATCACCGGAGGATCGAGGTCTCAAAGCAAAATACAGTTTACAATTGTTTTTAAAACTCAAAAATTTGGACCTGTCACCAAAAAACAAATCAGGAGTAGGAATCTTCGGTTCTAAAACAGGAGTCTGAACAATATAATCAGAAATACCCTGTACCCTAGCAGCAAGCTGGTCTACACGAGAAGCTAATTCCTGAACATCCATGCTAGCACAAGACTCCTCAGCCACCCATAGATAAAGAGGGGAAAAAAAGACAGACTGCAGAAAAAAAAATGGCTCAACACCTTTCTTCCCTTCTTCTGAGATGCATTTAACTCATTATGGGCCAGTTGTACTGTTATGATCCGGTGACCTTGGAGCCGCATGAAACTTTCTCTGGAGTAGGTGGAAACTTTTCTGACCGCAGATCCTGAACTAACACCACAACTAGAAGTAGCCGTGGGGTGTGCCTAACAAACCCTAGACACCTCGACACAGCCGGAGGACTAAATACCCCTATAGATGGAAATAGGAATACTACCTTGCCTCAGAGCAGAACCCCAAAGGATAGGCAGCCCCCACGAATATTGACTGTGAGTAGGAGAAGAAAAGACACACGCAGGCAGAAAACAAGATTTAGCAAAAGAGGCCACTCTAGCTAAATAGGAAAGGATAGGACAGAATACTAGGCGGTCAGTATTAAAACCCTTCAAAAAATATCCACAGCAGATAATACAAAAAATTCCACAATCTAACTAAAGACGTGGAATGAATATCTGCAACCCCAGAGAATCCAACAAGACTGAGAAAATACTGACACAATCTAAGCTGGACAAGAAAACACAAAAGAATAGCACTGAATCATGAAGCACACAGCATGTGTGCCACAGAAAAAAAACCCAGACACTTATCTTTGCTGATTTGGCAGAAAGGCAGGAGGAACCAAGCAGAGGTCCAACACCTCCCAACAACAATTGACAACTGGCAAGGACTAATGAATCCTGCACACCTAAATACCCCAGTCAGAACTGCAATCAGCAGAAACACCTGACCAGGACTGCAACTCAGGGATAACTGCATTACCACCTACCACCACCGGAGGGAACCCAAAAGCAGAATTCACAACACACGCCCCACAATCCGTCAATTTTTGAGAATGCAGGATCCTGCAAAAAAATTTGCAGGATCCTGCATTTTCCAATAGACTTGTATTAGTGACGGATTGTGACGGATGGCCATCCGTTTCATCCGTCGTGCACTGGATCCGTCGGAAAATAGCGGTCCGTCGTGCGGAGAAAACGTTCAGAGGAACGTTTTTTCTGCACGTCGGAAAATCGGTCAGCGACGCATCCTGCGCTGCCCGTCGTCAGCTATAATGGAAGCCTATGGACGCAGGATCCGTCGCTGACCGTCACACACAGGAATCCAGCGACGTATCACGTTTTCCCCCTCTGAGCATGACCGGAAGGATTTTCAAATCCGGGAAAAAGTCAGTCTCTCTTTCTCTCTCCATTTGATTCCCTGAAATTTCTCCATTGAAATTGTGGCAACAACACAAACGACGCATCCGTCATTACACTGGATGCGTTTTTCACTATTTTCATAACGTCTATCGATACGTCATTTTACTGTACAACGACGCACAGCAGAAGACGGAAGTGTGAAAGAAGCCTTATATGTTAAAAAATGGAAGTGCCTTACAAATTATACAACAGCGGCGGGTGACATAACAAGTATGAAACACAAGGGGGGACGATAAAAGGTGTGTGACACCAGGGGGCGTCATAACAAGTATGTGACGCCAGGGGGCGCCATAGGAAGTATGTAACATCAAAGGGCGATATAACAGGCATGTAACACCAGGAGGTTCAATAACAAGTATGTAACTCCAAGGAGTGGTAATAAGTATGTAACACCAGGCAGCGATTTTGCAAGTATATAATGCCAGGACAGAGTATACAGTCTCTGTCAGTGTTTAAAGTGGCACTACTAAAGGCAGGTAACAGAACACTCAATCTGACCTGGTGATTTTCCATTTTGAAGTGTGGTGAAATTGCAAAAAAAACTCACACAGTTTTGATTTCCTTTTTAGTTGTATTTTAATGGTGTTGATTGTGCTTTGAAAATGACCTGGTAACATGATTCTTGGTATGATTACAGTCAGAACAATTATAGTGATACCAAATTTATAATTTTTTTTTAATGAAAAAAATACACAAATTTGTAAAATAAAAAAAAAGTTTGTGGGGCATTTTTTGAGACCTGTAATATGTTCATTTTTATGTCGCTGTAGGACTTGATTTTTGCAAAGTGAGCGAACAGGACAGATTCTGGAAATATTTTTGAGCTGGAGGCGACAGGAGGTGGCGAGAGGCTTGGATGTACGGTTTGAAGGACAGGGCAGAGTCAAGGGTTACTCCGAGGCAGCGGATTTTGGGGACAGGGGAAAGTGTGATTTCATTTATTTTGATAGATAGATCAGGTAGGGAAGATATGCGAGATGTAGAAAAGATAATTAGTTCAGATTTGTCCACGTTGAGCTTGAGGAAGCGAGAGGAGAAGGAGGATATGGCTGATAGACACTCTGGGATTCTGGAGAGCAGAGAGGTGACATCTGGGCTAGAGAGGTAGATCTGAGTGTCATTAGCATATAGATGGTACTGGAAGGCCTAGGACTTTATGAGTTGTCCCAGGCCAAGTGTATAGATTGAGAAGAGTAAGGGTCCTAGGACAGAGCCTTGAGGAACACCAACAGAGAGGGGGCGAGATGAACAGGTAGTTTGGGAGTAGGAAGCGCTAAATGTGCGGTTAGTAAGGTATGAGGAGATGCAAGATAGGGCAAGGTCTTTGACAACAAAGGAAGAGAGGATCTGTAGTAGGAGGCAGTGGTCAACTGTATCGAAGGCAGAGGACAGGTCTAGAAGGAGGAGTATAGAGAATTGTATGTTAACTTTGGCTGTAAGTAGGTACTAAGTAATTTTGGTCAGGGCAGTCTCAGTGGAATGGTGGGGAGCAGCGTCGGACTGGAGCACCTTGGGCCCACCAGAGATAATCATTCTTGGGGCCCACTATGTATCTGCATAGAAATAGATACAAGACCACCAATTGTGCAGTAAAAAGCGCTAATTTCAGGGTATAATATAAGGTCGTTCACGTCTTAATTATGTAGCAAGGGTTGGGGTAGCCCCCTCATAGAATATAATTTAGCCCCCTCACAGAATATAATTTAGCCCCCTCATAAAATATAACGCAGTCCCCTCTCATAGAATATAATGCAGCACCCCACAAAATATAATGCAACCCCCTCAGGTATAACGCAGTCCCCACCATAGAATATAATGTAGCACCCTCATAGGGTATAATGCAGCCCCCTCATATAGTATGTAGCAGCCACCACAGAATATAATGTAGTCAACTGAGAGAATGCAGCCCCACCACAAAATATAATGCAGCCCCCCATAGAGTATACTGTAGCCTCCTCACATAGTATGATGTAGCCCCCCATAATATAATGCAGTCCCCTGAGAATAATGCAGTCCCCCACAGAATATAATGTAGCCCCCTCATAAAGTATAATGCAGCCCCTCTCCACCCCCATCATTGTCCTCATCACCACCTCCATCAGTGCCTTCTCCCCCACCACCCCTATCATTCTCCCCCACCACCTCCATCACTGCCCATTCCACCACCTGCATCATTGCCTCCTCCCCCACCATCATTGTCCAATTCATCACCTCCATCATTGCCTCCCCCCACCACCATCATTGCCCATCACTTCCATCATTGCCTCCCCCACCACCATCATTGCCCATCACCTCCATCATTGCCTTCCCCCACCACCATCATTGCCCATTTCATCACCTCCATCACAGCCTCCCACCACCACCATTGCCCATCACCTCCATCATTGCCTCCCCCCACCACCATCATTGCCCATCACCTCCATCATTGCCTCCCCCCACCATCATTGCCTCCCCTCACCCTCATTGCCTATCACCTCCATCATTCCCTCCCTCATCATGATTGCCCATCGCCTCCATCATTGTCTCCCCCACCATCATTGCCCATCACCTCCATCATTGTCTTCCCTCCCACCATCATTGCCCACCACCTCCATCATTGTCTCCCCCACCATCATTGCTCATCACCTCCATCATTGTGTCTCCCCCATCAATATCATTGTCCTCTCACACACACACTCTCACACACACACACTCACACACACTCTCACTCACACACACACACTCTCTCACACACACACGCAGGCACACAGCACAGCTCACCTCCCTGCAGCAGCAGCTCATTCCAGCAGCCTCTTCCTCGCTGGATTCCTGGAAGCTTTCTGACTGAGACAACAGCACGCTGGATAATGACATCATCCAGCTGGGCTGTCTCAGACAGGAAGCAGGACGCCGGGAGGTGAGCTGCTCTGTGAGTCTGTGTGCCTGCGTGTGTATGTGTGCGGTACTTTGTGAGTGTGTGTGTGTGGTGGTGGGGCTTTACATGCGGGCAGTGTTAGCTGCACCCTGCGGCTAACGCTGCCCACTATTAAAGAGAAATGGTATTCACACCTCTCCACGCCCATAGGGGCATGGGGAAGCGTGAATATTCATTTGGCTTTAGTAGCGGGGACAGGATCCTGTCTCCAGCTGCTGCTACTGGCACAGGGCGGGCCCCCTTGACTCAGGGGCCCTATAGCCACTGGCAAGGGGCCTCTGGAGCAGTGGGGGCCCTAGGCAGCTGCTGGCCAGTATGCCAGCAGGTGTCAGTGCCTGGGCCCACCAGAGAATCCTCCGGTTCTCCGGTGGGCCAGTCCGAGCCTGGTGGGGAGGGAAGCCAGATTGTAGGTTGTCGAAGAGAGAGTTAAATGCAAAGTGAGAGGAAAGTTGAGTGTGGACGTGCTGCTCAAGGAGTTTGGAAGCAAATGGGAGCAAAGATTTTGGGCGATAGCTGGACATAGCGTTCGGGTCAAGGGATGGCTTTTTGAGGATAGGTGTGATTGTGGCATGTTTGAAAACAGAGGGGAAGGTACCAGAAGTTAGTGATAGGTTGAAGAGATGGGTTAGGGATGGGATTAGTGTGGTGGTGAGGTTGGGGAGGAGGTGGGATGGGATGGGGTCAAGCGCACACGTGGTGAGGTGTGATTTGGAGAGAAGATGAGCAAGCTACCCATCAGTGGTTTTGGAGAGGGAAGTTATGGGGTTAGGGCATTGGTCTGGCATACAAAGGGGTTATGGTGGTCGGACAACAAAGACTTGCCTTGTTTGGTCTATCTTATTTTTGAAGTGCGTGGCAAAGTCCTCGGCAGAGATTAGGGAACTCGGAGGGGGCAGTGGTGGGCGGAGGAGGGAATTAAAAGTGTTGAACAACTGTTTGGGGTTGTGGGATAAAGAAGATACGAAGGATGTAAAATAGGCCTGTTTAGCAGAGGTGAGAGCTGATTTGAATGCAAGTGTTGCTTGTTTGAGTGCAGTGAAATCATCTTGCGAATGCGTTTTCTTCCAATTCCTTTCTGCAATTCTGGATACTTGCCAAAGCTTTTTTGTGATGTTATTATGCCAGGGTTGTCTATTGATTTGTTCCCTTCTGTTATCCATGACAGGGGCAATGGCTGATGCAAGAGTCGCATTGTAGAAACTAGTGGCAGTGTCTGTGCCGTGGAGTGGGGATATGGATGCTAGTGGTAGGATAGAGTCAGAGAGCGTGTGGGAGTCAAGGTGTGTGAGGTTTCTGTGGGGGTGTGCATGTTGCTGGACATGGGTGACAGGTGAGGAGGACAGGGATGAGAAAGTGAGTAGATGGTGGTCAGATAGAGGGAGAGGGGAGGTTGTGAAGTTAGATAGGGAGCAGAGACGGGTGAAGACCAGGTCTAATATATGTTCGTCTGTGTGGGTGGCTGAGGAGAACCACTGAGTAAGTCCAAAAGATGAAGTAAGGGACAGGAGTTTGGAGACTGCTGACTGGTGGATGTCAATGAGGATGTTGAAATCACCCATGAGGATGGTGGGAATGTGAGCAGACAGAAAGTGAAGAAGCCAGGTGGAGAATTGGTCAATAAAGGCAGTGGTCAGGCTCGGAGGTCGGTCTATGACGGCCATTTGGAGGTTGTAGGGGGAGTAGATGCGAACAGAGTGGACTTCAAAGGAGGGGAGGATAAGGCAGGGTAAAGTTGGGATTGGGTTAAAGGTACAGTTGGAAGAAAGGAGAAGGCCCACTCCTACACCATGTCTGTTGCCATGGTGAGGGCGAGGAGTGTGGGTGAAGTGGAGGCCGCCATAACATAGTGCAGCAGGGGACGCTGTGTCAGAGGGTGTCAGCCATGTTTCGGTGATGCCCAGAAAGGAAAGATTACGAGAGGTAAAGAGGTTGTGAATCACGTGGAGTTTATTGCAGATGGAGCGGGCATTCCATAGTGATCCAGAGAGGGGGAGTAGGGTGGTGGGCGTCAAGGGCACGGATTTGATGTGGGTAAGATTTTGGGAGTTTTTATTGGTTTGGGAGCGATGGGAGGGGGCAATAGGAGGTATGAGCTGTGAGGGTCCAGGATTGGGAGATATGTCGCCAGCAGTGAGGAGAAGCAGAGAGAGACAGAGCAGGTGGGAGAAGGCGAGTGGGCGGCTAGTTTTGTGTTTTATTAGGAGAGATCTGAGGTTGAGGAGCAGGTCAACGGAGGAGGTCAGATGGGGGGGCAAGAGGGATGGAGAGATTATTATTTGGTTAGAGGGTGCTGCGGTTTGGGGATAGCGAAGGAGAGTGAGGAGTAATGGAGCCAAAACTGTTAGAGCATATGTCAGCATGATGAGTAAGTGTTGAGGAAAGAGAAAGAAGTTTAGTACATTTAATAACAGTAGTTAGGCGTACCTTCTGTTCACTTCTGGCTCATTTCTGGCATATTTTAGCTTTATCCTTTTAGAACCATCCTTATAGAGACAGACCATGGTCAAGACAGACCTGTGACTCCGCATTTATAGCCAGCTAAGTGCACATGAAATAGGCCAGGTGTGATCAGGAGGGAGGGGCAGCAGGCAGACTGATCACAGAAACAGGAGGGGATTAATTAGAAGTCAGAAGCAAAAATACAAACAGGAAATAGATCCAAATTGACAGATAAAGCCAACTGTGTGTTGGCATCAAGGAATTAAGGTGAGAAAACATGCAGGGGAAAAAAAAAAATCCAGTAATAGCAGACAGATACAGGGTGAGTGGGGTCAGAAAAGATGGGTGACGGTATTGCAGACAGTGGACATACCAGTAATTGCCGACAGATACAGGGTGAGTGGGGTCAGAAAAGATATGGGTGACGGTATTGCAGCCAGTGGACATACCTGAGGATGTGTCATTTATTGATCGGGCTGATTTATTTACATTGGGTACTTTTATGGATGCAACAATACCACTTTTAGTTTTTTAATGTGTTTATTTTTAATGGGGGAAAATGGTAATGAGAAGTTTTATATTTTTTTATATTTTTATGTCAAATGTCGGAAATGTTAACTATTCTGTATAGAGTAGAGTGGTCCAGATCAGATGTGTGGCTGATTTTGCGCCTAAGGCCTACAAGTTCTCAAATTTGAAATCTTCCACCCTTTTAGTCACCAGAGTTGAGCATAAGGCCAGAAATTTTTTTTCAGAGTTAAAGCTTCTGTGCTTTTATTCAGATGGTCACCTCACCAAGTCCCAGGGACATAACCGCAATCACAACTAGAGATAGCTCAATAAACACCCTGAAGGTGGGTTCATTGTTGCTGTTCTTTCCCATCACTTGTATTGGAGATTGAAAAAGGATGATTTCAGATCAGTGCAGTGGCTTTATACTACCTTTGATTAACTTCACTTTTGCAAAGAGCCCACCATCAGTACAGCTTAGCTCCCTTCAATGTTTACATTCCCTGCCAAAGCTTATAACAGCTGTTCAGCAGAAGTTCTGGGAGTTGAACTTCCACAGATCTGATGTTGATGACCTATCCTGAGGATCAAATGCCTAGAAAACTCATGCCTGATGAAGAGACGTATGTAGTCTCGAAAGCTTGCAATTTGTTACCATCTTTTCAGTTAGCCATTAAAAGGTATCAACCACTGAGGACTCTCAATTCTAAATATTTTTCTATCTACTGGCTAACACGGTAACAAGATATATTTCTTTCCTGTAGAAAACTCATGTAAGTTACAAAGGCAATTATAACTCATTTCTGTACCAAATATGTAGAGTGGAGCGAATTTGCTCGGGTCCCTGCTTACTTGGCAAGCTATAGCACTTCCTGCGATCCAGGAAGCCGGGTTCCCTCTGCAGCTTATTCGGTAAGCGTTATAGCTTGCCGAATAAGCAGGGACCTGAGCAAATTCGCTCAACTCTACAAATATGTCCTTTACCTGTTCAGTCTGCAGAAGTCAATAAAGAAAACTCAATTCTCCAGCTGACAAACGCAGAGTCAATCAGCGCTTGGGAAATTCTCACATGCAGAGAAATCCCTTCATGTGATGATGCTCAAGTTATGAGCAGCCAAGTTAATTCTAAAGAATCTCATTCCTCAAGACTAATACCACCTCTCAGTCCTTTTACGGATGGTCTGCAGTGTTGCTGTGGGTTATATCAACATTAGAGATTTGGTCTTGGGCTTTACAGAAAGGACTAAACCTGAAAGCCCATTATGTCCTGAGCCAAGATAGCAATCTAGCTGACTCAGGTAATAGTGAACCTGTATTCTCAGGAGTAAAGGCCCCGTCTCACATAGCGATTTACCAACGATCACGACCAGCGATACGACCTGGCCGTGATCGTTGGTAAGTCGCTGTGTGGTCGCTGGGGAGCTGTCACACAGACAGCTCTCTCCAGCGACCAACGATCAGGGGAACGACTTCGGCATCGTTGAAACTGTCTTCAACGATGCCGAAGTCCCCCTGCAGCACCCGGGTAACCAGGGTAAACATCGGGTTACTAAGCGCAGGGCCGCACTTAGTAACCCGATGTTTACCCTGGTTACCAAAAAAAACAAACAGTACATACTCGCCTTTCGGTGTCCAGGTCCCTTGCCGTCTGCTTCCTGCTCTGACTGAGATCCGGCCGTACAGTGAGAGCAGAGCGCAGCGGTGATGTCACTGCTGTGCTCTCACTTCTCACTGTACGGCCGGCAGTCAGTGAGAGCAGGAAGCAGACGGCAAGGGACCTGACGGACATCAGAAGGCGAGTATGTATTGTTTGTTTTTTTTACATTTACGCTGGTAACCAGGGTAAACATCGGGTTACTAAGCGCGGCCCTGCGCTTAGTAACCCGATGTTTACCCTGGTTACCAGTGAAGACATCGCTGGATCGGTGTCACACACACCGATTCAGCGATGTCAGCGGGACCTCAACGACCAAAAAAAGGTCCAGGCCATTCCGACACGACCAGCGATCTCGCAGCAGGGGCCTGGTCGCTGGTACGTGTCACACATAGCGAGATCGCTATGGAGGTCGCTGTTGCGTCACAAAACTTGTGACTCAGCAGCGATCTCGCTAGCGATCTCGCTATGTGAGACGGGGCCTTAACTTTTAAGAATAAGCTGTTGTATGTGTACATCAGGGATAACACTATTTCCAGCCATTATATGATTTATATCCAGCATTATTTTTTACTAGTTCAGCAGCTGCTTTCAAGGTGTGTACATCGG